>NC_058404.1:198061449-198157388 GCF_002201575.2 Neomonachus schauinslandi
CCTTCCTTCCTTCCTTCCTTCCTTCCTTCCTTCCTTCCTTCCTTCCTCCCTTTTCCTTCCTTCCTTCCTTCCTTCCTTTCTTCCATCCTTCCTTCCCTCCTTCCATCCTTTGTCTTTCCATTTTTGTTGTTCTTTTATTAATTCAATGCATGAATACTGAGTACCCACCCAGTGCTAAGCACTAGACTTTGATCCAATAGTAACCTGAATAGACCCGAGTGTTTTTCCTTACATTTAGAAGGGAGAGAGAGGACAAACAGGCAAATATGTATATTTATGGTACATTAGATAGTAATAAGTACATTAAAATGTAGGAAGATGGGGGGTGTGGTGTTCTGGGAGATAGTGGCAGAGAGAGGTTGCTGATTTATAGAGCGAGCTGTCATAAGGTAGCTGCTAACCACATGTGGATATTTAAATTTAAATTAATTAACGTTAATGAAGATGATAAACATTCAGTTTCTCAGGCACACTGGCCACATTTTAAGTGCTTAGCAGCCACACTGGCGCCAGTGGCTACTAGAGCGGACAGCTCAGATTATAGGTCATTTCCGTCCTCCTAGACAGTTCTGCTGGCCCCTGAATTTGCTCATGGTGTGTGTGATCCCCTAAAGAGCTATTGATTCTATTTGCTAGTAGTTTGTTGAGGAGTTCTGCATCCATAGTCATCAGATAGATTGGTCTGCAGGGTGCCCTTGGTGGTAAGATGCCGTGTGAGCAGAGTCCTAACGGAAGTGAAGGAGGAAGACAGGTTCCAGGTGGAGGGAACAGCAAATGCAGTCTCTGGAAGGGAGTGTGGTCGGTAGTTTTGAGGAGATTCAAGGTGGGGAGAATGGCAGGAGAGGAGGTCAGTGATGTCAGCGAGGACCAGATCACATAGGACCTAGCTGATCATGCTCAAGATTGAGAAGGGAGGGCCACGGGGAGTCCTGACTGCAGAAGTAACACGATCTGTTTGTGAAGTTTGGCTGCCATGCTGAGAGTAGCGTGTGTGGGGCCAAGGGCACATTCAAATGATTGGCCATTTGTATTATCAAGTGAATTGGGTTAATTTAACTGACATTCACTGGGCCACTGAGCAGGGTCATGTGCTGCCTTAGGTATTGTGTTGCTGACAAGACTGGGGGCTTCCTGAGGGCAGAAATCTTATTGAAAAAGCAGGTATGAGAAACAATAAATTGTGACATGGTATGTGATGGGTTAATCTTATGGGTTGCATGGCTAAGTGGTGGTACTCAGGTATTTGGTCAGACACCAGACTAGATGTCCCTGTGAAGGTAGTTTTTAAATGAGATTGGCATTTAAATCCATAGGTTTTAGGTAAAGCAGATGACCTCCCCCCCCACATAATGTAGGTAGGCCTCATACAATCAGTTGGAAGTCTCAAGAGAAAGACTGAGATTCCCCTAAGGAAGAAGGAATCCTGCCTCCAGGTGGCAATCCCAATTCCCCTGGCTTTCCAGCCTGCTGGCCTGCCCTGCAGAATTCAGACTTACCAGCCACAATTGTGGAACCAATTCCTTAAAATAAATCTGTCTTTTCCTGTCTCCCTCTCTCTTATTCACTGGTTCTGTTTCCCTGGAGAATCCTGATTACCACATGGTGCAGTAAGAAAGACAAGAGCCTGCACAAGCTCCAACCAAAGTGGGGAGGAGGGTTTGGGAAGCACTTCCTAACAAGAGGCCAGAGCAAAAATAAAACCCTAGGAAACTGTTTCAGGCACATTTACTCTGCTCTGGGCACTTTGAACCCAATCTGACTCAGCGAATGATTATTCAGCAATAGTACTTTGTTTATTTTTTTAAACTTATTTTATTTAAATTCAGTTAGCTAACATAGAGCTACCCTATGACCCAGCAATTGTACTACTAGGTATCTACCCAAAGGACACAAATGTTGTGATCCGAAGGGGCACCTGCACCCCAGTGTTTATAACAGCAATGTCCACAATAGCCAAACTATGGAAAGAGCCCAGATGTCCAACAGATGAATGGATAAAGAAGATATATATATATATATATATATATATATATATATATATATACACACACACACACACACACACACACACACACACACACACACAATGGAATACTACTCAGCCATCAAAAAGAATGAACTCTTACCATTTGCAACGATGTGGATGGAACTAGAGGGTATTATGCTAAGAAATAGTGTTTTAGATGTGACCAGTGCCACTTTGGAAATCGTGGTGAAACCCTCCACTCCTGCTTTTATTCAGGGGCTCACTCCCCCAGGGCCCCCTTTCCCAAGCTCACACTTCGGGGCAGCCTGAGGAGGGAGGATGACCAGTTCCCCAGCCCTGGACTGTAGGGTTAGAGTGTCCCTGAGGTTTGCTCTGTGTGATGGGGGGAGACACATGATCCTTCAGAATGACACACAGGTCCCAGCCTAGTTCCCAGGTGCATCTCTCGACTCCTCCCCAGCCAGTCCCCAGGCCCCTGCTCTGGGCTTGCTGTCCTCTCTGCTTTGACAGCCACATTGTCCCTCAGTATTCCCTGCCTCCACCTTGGCCAGAACAGGACCAGCCTCTGGGTCCCCTCCTTCCTTTCTTCCCTGTGCTTCCTAAAAATAAGGCAGGTGTGGCTGGGACCGAGCTGCCAGAATCCCCAGAAGTCCGGGGAGCTAAGGGAGGCCCTGGGGTTCCTGCAGCCCTTCCGCAGGTGGGCCCTACAGTGCTCTGCTCTTCCCTCTCTCTCGGAAGGTGAATCTTAGCAAATCTTCCCCCTCCTTCTGTCCCCAACCTTCCATAGTCACCTCTGGCCTCTTCCTCCATTAGGACCCTTCTAGGAAGGTAGCTTGTCAAATCACTATGTTGTACACCAGAAACTAATGTAACATTGTGGGTCAACTATACTAAAAAAATTTTTTTTATTATGTTCAGTTAACCAGCATATAGTACATCATGAGTTTTTAGTGTAGTGTTCAACGATTCATTAGTTTCGTGTAATGCTCAATGCTCATCCTAACACGTGCCCAAAAGAAAAGTTATCTTAAGTGAGTAATTGGCCTTCTCCACTGCCACTTCGGCCCCCACCAGCCAGGGTGCTGGGGTGTCAGTGTTGGTTTTCCCTTGAACCAGGTTCTCTGTCTGCACTGCCACTTGCCTCCTCCACCCAACTGGGTTGGGCTATATTTGGGACCGGTGTGCCGGGGCTGACTGATCTGTCAGTGGTCTGTGTTTATGCAGAGCATTTTATCCTTATGCAATATCCTCCAGCAAACAAAGAATTCCCCCTGGGATGATTACTACCCCTGGGATATCAGCCAGCAAGGGTTTCTGAGCACGCAGACCCTCGGGAGTCAGGCACACAGGGTTCAAATGGCAGCCTTGTAGGGTCCGAGCTTTTGTTTGCTGACATGTAAAATGGGCATGTCGATGTCTTCTCTGTCAGGCTGCATGAAATCTAAATGAGGTGGCACAGCACAGAATCCAAAGTGCTGCTTGGTAAGCAGTGACCTCTCAGTGCTGAGGCAATTTTCCCCAAGGCAGCAGGAAGTCAGGTAGGGGAGGCTTTTACTGAATGCGTGTTTTTTGTTTGTTTGTTTGTTTGTTTTGAGAGAGCGGGGGTGGGGGTGGGGGGGGTGGGAGGGTGGGATAGGGGCAGAGGGAGAGAGAGAGAATCTCAAGCTGAGCTTGAGCCTGATGCAGAGCTCCATCTTGCAAGCCTGAGATCATGACCTGAGCTGAAATCAAGAGTCAGACACTTAACCAACTGAGTCGCCCAGGTGTCCCCCTGAATGTACTTTTTTGGAAGTAGGTGACATGCACAGTTCTTGCATGAAGGGTCATTTGTTTGGATATAAGTGTGACATTGGGGCAGGCAGGTACACTTAGGTTCCCAGAACATCTCACTGTGTGTGACATCTGTCACTGTTGACAGTTGGCGGGCCAGGCTTGGCAAGGCTCATGATCTTCCACGGCCCTCATCCTCTTGGCAAACCATCTAGCTCTGGCTCTAATAGGACCCTTGTCTTTGCAGTTTCTCTTAGTTTTCTTGTCCCCGAGTCCTGTCCTGTTATTGGCAGTTTCTGTGGGGCTGATATAAAACCAACCAGCTTTGGTTTGTTTCTTCCTTTCTTTTATTCCCTCCATTTTTTTTTGCTCCTCCACGCTCCCACCAACCTCACCTGCCGACCCATCGTACGGGGGATCAATTTGTTCTGGGCCCCTTTCTAAGTTCTAGGATCTCTCAGATACACGCAGGATGCAGAGCAAGCAACAGATGATTGAAGTCCAGTCGGAAGAACACTGATGGAGAGAAGCCCAGGAGATTCGGGTGTACAGGGGGTCTGTTTGGAGGATCTGAGTTCAGACTTCAAAAAGTAACCTTTTCTGTAAAGGGCAGGGTTGACTGGATATGTATTAATATTTTCTAACACTTTAGTATGAAAATTTGCAAAAATACAGCAAAGTTGAAAGAATTTTATAGTAAGCACCCATATCTACCATGTACATTCTACCATGAACATTTTATCAAGAAATTCTATCCTTCCATTTATTAATTCATGTTATCTTTTATGCATTTCATAGTGAATTGCAAATATCTGTACACTTCCCTTAAATATTTCAACAAAGAGATTTGTCTAGGTTTTCTTGATGTAAAGTGTACATACAATGAAATGCACAAATCTTATGTTTGCACTTGCTGCATTTTGAGAAATGCATATATCTGTATAATTTGCATCTCCCCCAAGATATAGATTACTGTCACCCAGAATTCTCCTGTTGAGCCTTTCCAGTCAAAACTCATCTTCACCCCAACAACTCCTCCTCTATAGAGGAGGTCTGCCTATTGCATAACTTAATGCACATGGAGTCCTACATAAGCACTCTTTTGTGTGAAGCTTCTGAATATTTTGTACTTTGCATAATGATTTTGCAGCCTAATGTTCTTGAGGTTCATCCATGCTGCTGTGTAGCGGCATGTTTTTTCCTTTTCATTGATGAATAGTATTCCGTTCTATTAATATATCAGTTGTTAATCCATTTTCATCATGATAGACTCCAGGACTGTTCCTAGTTTTTGCTGTTTTTCATAAAGTTGCCGCAAAAAGTTGTGCTGCCTTTTTTTCATAAGCATATGACCTCTTCCTCTTGGGTAAATATTTAGGATTAGAATTGCTGGATCATAGACTGGGTGTATGTTTAGCTTTGTGCAATGCAGCCAAAAGGCTTTCCAAGATGGTTCTGCCATTTTATACTCCTCCTGAAATTTCCTCTTGTTTCACATCCTTGCCAACAGATTTTCACTTTCACTCTTCTGATGGATGTTCAGTAGGATCTCACTGTAGCTTGAATGAGCATTTCCTGATGACTAATAATGATCAACATTTATTTCATGTGCTAATGTCCAGTCATGTATCTTCCTTTGTGGAGTTTTGTTCAAAACTTTTTGCCATTTAAAAAAAAGGTTAATTGTCTTTTTTCCCACTTTCTAAACATTTTTATTGCATGTGTTTTGTTAGAAAAATTTATTGAGATATAATTGACATATAACATTGTGTAAGTCTAAGGTGTCTGTATTGATTTGATACCTTTATATATTGCAATGTGATTACCAACTAGCATTAGCTAACCCATCTGTCATGGCACATAATTATCATTTCTTTGCTGTGGTGAGAACATTTAAGATCTAGTCTCTTTGCAACTTGCACGTGTTTGGTAGTGTAATCACTATGCTGTGCATTAGATCTCCAGAACTTATTCATCTTCTAGTTGCAAGTTTGTACCCTTAAACAACACCTCCCCAATTTCCTTACCCCCGGCCCCTGGTAACTACCATTCTACTCTCTGTTTCTATAGTTCAGCGCTTTTAGATTCCACAGATAAGTGATATCATGCAGTGTTTGTCTTCCCCTGTCTGGCTTATCTCACTAAACATAATGCCTTCAAGGTCCACCCATATTGTCACAAATGGCAGGATTTCTTTCTTTCTTATGGCTGAATGATATTCCATTGTGTAGGAATACCGTATCTTCTTTTTCCATTCATCATTGATGGACTCTTAAGGTTGTTTCCATGTCTTGGCTATTGTAAATTATGCTACAATAAAATTAAAGTGCATATATCTTTCTGACACTAGTATTTGACAAAGGAGCCAAGAATACTTAATGGAGAAAGGATAGTTTATTCAACAAATGGTGTTGGGAAAACTGGATAATCACATGCAGAAAAATTAAATTGGACCCCTATCTTATACCACCCACAAAAATTAACTTGAAATGAATTAAAGATCCATAAGATCTGATAGTGTAAAACTCTTAGAGGAAAACATAGGGAAAAATCTCCTTGACACCGATCTTGGCAATGATTTTTTGGATATGATACCAAAAGCAAAAGCAACATAAGCAAAAATCCACAAGTGAGACTACATCAAACTAAAAAGCTTCTGCACAGCCAAAGAAACAACCGACAAAATGAAAAGGCAACCTACAGAATGGGAGAATATATTTGTAAATCATATATCACATAAGGGGTTAATATCCAAAATATATAAGAAACTCCTCCAATTCAGTAACAACAACAACAAAATCCTATTAAAAAATGGGCAGAGGAAATAAATAATCATTTTTCTGAATAGGGC
This sequence comes from Neomonachus schauinslandi, assembly GCF_002201575.2. NCBI lineage: Eukaryota > Metazoa > Chordata > Mammalia > Carnivora > Phocidae > Neomonachus > Neomonachus schauinslandi. The sequence continues at coordinate 198,068,058 of NC_058404.1, forward strand.
ATCCAGATGGACAACAGGTTCATGAAAAGGTGCTCAACTAGTCATCAGGAAAATGCAAATGAAAAGTACAATGAGATACTACTCACTCATGTTAAGTGGTTATCATGAAGACAAGAGATAACAAGTGTTGGTGAGGATGTGGGAAAAGAGAACCCTTGTGCACTGTTGGTGGGAATGTAAAGGTTCAATCACTATGGAAAACAGTGTGGTGGTTCCTAAAAAAATTGTAAATAGAACCACTATATATGATCTAGCAATCCCACTTCTGGGTAAATATCCAAAGGAAATGAAACAGGATATCAAAGGGGGTTGATTTCTTTTTATTATTGAGTTGTGGGATATATATACAGATACCAGTCCTTTGTCAGATATGAGACTTTTTTTTTTTTTACCAGAATATGGTTTGCCTATTACTTTTACTAGTGGTGTGTTTTGAGGTATGGATATTTTAAATTTTGATGAAGTCTAATTTGTTAAGTGTTTTTGCTTGTAAATGTGACTTGTGTGAGAAAACTTGGCTCAAGAAAATGTACTCAAGTCATGACGACATTTTACTGTATTTACTTTCTGAAAGCTTTATGGCTTTAGCTTATAGGGTTAGTTTATGATGCATCCTCATTTAAACTTTGTGTGTGAGGTAAGTGTTGAGGTTTGTTTTTTGTGTATGGAAGTCCATTTCTTAAAAAGACTTTCCTTTGCTCACTGGATTGCTTTGGTGACCTTATATAAAATCAGATATTTTCAATAAGTGGGAGGTCTAATTTGGGGCTCTTTATTTTGCTCATTTGACCTACTTGTTGATCCTTATGCAAGTCTTAATTATTGTAGGTTTATAGTGAGTCTTGAAATAAGGTAGTAAAAATCCTACAATTTTAGGGCGCCTGGGTGGCTCAGGTGGTTAAGCGACTGCCTTCGGCTCAGGTCATGATCCTGGAGTCCCTGGATCGAGTCCCGCATCGGGCTCCCTGCTCGGCAGGGAGCCTGCTTCTCCCTCTGACCCTCCCCCCTCTCATGTGCTCTCTGTCTCTCTCATTCTCTGTCTCAAATAAATAAATAAAATCTTAAAAAAAAAAATCCTACAATTTTATTCTTTTTCAAGACTGTTTTGGATATTCTAGGTATTTGGATTTTCATAAAAATTTTGAAATTACTTGTCACTTTCTATGAACAACTGGTGGGATTATTATTGGGATTACATTAAATCTAGTATCAATTTGGAAATAATTGACATTTTAATAGTATCAAGTTTTCTAATCCATGAACATGGTATATGTCTTTATTTCTACTTACCTCTACTTACTATTAGATAATTTTTAATTCTTTTAGCAGTATTTTGTGCCATATTTGTATTAAAATTTTCCTTAAGTGTTTCATGAGGATTTTTTGGACACTGTTTTTTTAAATTTAAATTCAATTAGCCAAGGTATAGTAGTACATCATTAGTTTTTGATATAATGTTCAGTGATTCATTAGTTGAATATAACATCCAGTGCTCATCATATCAATTTTAATGGAATTGTTTTTAATTTAATTTTTCATTGTTTGATGCTAGATATAAAAATACAATTAATTTTTATATCTTAATCTTCTATCCTAAAATCTTGGGAACTAAATTTTAGTTGTAATAGTTGTTTTGTAGTTTCCCTGAGATTTTTCTGTGTCAACAGTGATGACATCTACTAGTAGAAGTAGTTTTATCTATTTTCCCCCACCCCCATATTGATTTTTTTATCCTTGCCTTATTGCAATGGCTGTAACCTTCAGTACATTGATGAGAAGTCATGAATGCAAGCATCCTTGCCTTGATCTTAATGTTAAGGAGTAAGAAGCATTCAGTATTTCATTATTAGGGCTCTAGGTTTTTCAGAGATGCCTTTGATCAGATTGAGCAACTTCCTTTCTATTCCTAGTTTGCTGAAGATGTTTTTATGTCTGGTTGCCGAATTCTGTCAAATGTTTTTTCTGCATCTATGATGAATTGTATTGATTGATTTTTACATTTTAAACCACTCTGAAATTCCTCAGATAAATCCTACTTGGGTATTGGCTTTTACATATTGTTGAATTCACTTTGCTAATATTTTACTAGAGAATTTTACATCTATGTTCAAAAGGAATATTAATTTATAATTTCAGTTTTTTGTAATGTCTTTGTCAATTTCTTTTTAAGATTATACTAGCCTCATAAAATGAGTTGGGACATTTTCATCTATTTTCTGAAAGAGTTTGTGTAAATTTGGTGTTACTTCTTCAAAAGTTGTATAGGATTTATGAATGAAGTCATTGGGTATGAGGTTTTCTTTGTGGAAAAGTTTTGACAACAAAATCAGTTTCACATTTTCTGAGGTTTTTTCTTTATGTGAATTTTGTTAAGCTGAAATCTCAAGGAATTTAGCAACTTTCTCTAGGTTAGCCAATTTGTTGGCATAAAGTAATTTATAATATTTTCATATAATCCTTTTAATTTCTATACCATCTGCAATTATAACTCCTCTTTCATTTCTGATATTATTAGATAATAAATTTGTGTTGCCCAAATCACAAAAAAAGAATATTTCTATTAAATACGGATTATTGGGTTGACAGTTTTTTTTCTCATTAATGTAAAGATTTTGTACCATTGTCCTTTAACCTACCTAGTTTCAGATGAGAAGTCAGGAAACTTTGAATCATTGCTATCTGGTATATACTGTGTCTCCTTTTAAAGTTTTTCTTTAATCTTTTACTTTCAGCAGTTTGACTATGGTGTGCCTAATGCCTAAGTAGAAATTCTTGAGTTTTTAAAAATAGTTTTTCTGTCTTTCTTAAATTCCCTATATTTTTATTTATTTCTACTGTATTTCCCTTTGCTTTATGCAGCATAGCCATTGTAACTGCTCTAACCTCCTTTGTGCTAATTCCAACATCTTGGTCATCTTAGGGTTCACCTTTATAAAAAATGGGTCACATTTTCCTGGTTCTTTATGTGTTGAGTCATTTGGGGTTGTATCCTGGACATTGAGAATGTTATGTTGTAGAGACTGAATTCTATTGTATTTCTTAGAAAATAGATTTTTAACAAGTAATTAACTGGGTTGGACTTACAGTGCATACTCTGCCTCTTGCGAAGGCACACAAATCTCAGGCCACCCGTCTTTCTTCTTCACTAGACTGCTTATAGCCTGCCCCATACAGTGATCTTTATGGGTCCGCCAGAGATCTGGACAGAGCTCATGTGCCACATTTGAGGGTTCCTTTCTCTGGATTTCTCAGAGGAGGAATTGTGGCTGAGAGCATTTAGGAGTTTTGCTTGTAATCTCATGGACGGTGGCTGATTTTCCATAACAACAACACACATTTTAAAAATCCTACGGAAATGTTACTTTCTGTTGTTTATCGTCCTACTGCTGAGCATTTAATGGCTTAAGGAAAAGGAGGCATCTCCTTAACAGCACAGTTGGCACCACATAGAAGCATATCATTTTTACCTTCACATCACTGACAGTTTGGTCCGGAAACTTCCACACCCCTTCATGGTACGCTACCAAATCTGTGTGAACGTGGCCTCATAATTTCTGAATTGATTATATCCTGTCCTCTTCCTTGAAAGTTTTGTCTACAGTTTCCGCCCACACCTCTGCTGCTGTTTGCCTGTTGGCGTGGCTCTCAGAACCTTGGTCCAGGGCATACATGGATTAAAACTATTGTGATCATGGATCTTTTGAAAAATGCAAACTTTCTAGAGGCTGGGTTTTTAAGTCACTCTTGGGTTGCAGCAGTTTCTTGATAACGCCCAAATTCATGCAGAATGTACACAAACATCCAGGATTCAGGATGAGGCTGGTTTATGTGCAGGCAATAGAACCTAGCTTTGTTCTGGTCAGAATGCCAAATCATCACTGCCTTTCATGGTAGATGCAGATGAAGTCTTTGTGACTATTATTAACCTCAGGGTTTAGGTGGACTGGCATAGGAGGCAGAAAACCACCCTCCTAATATTGAAAGGATATTTTGGCTTTGCTTCCTGCCTTTGGCAGGTTCACTATCTGGCATTTATTAAGAGTTTTCGAGCAAGACATTTCATTGTTAAACTGTGTCAGTAGCCTTGGTTATCAGGAAAGAACACATGTGAATGCACAGAAATCTCATTTTACTTTCATGCTGGGAGAGTTGTGCTTCCCCAATAATTGAGAAGGGTGATCCACTGATTTTTTTAGCAAGAATTTACTGAGATTTTTTTTATAATAATCCTTTGATGACTGAATTTTTGGACAGTTATGGCCCAACAGGTTAATTTCTATCTATCCAGTGGAAACACTTTAGGTTTGGGAGTCAGGCCGACTCTGATATGTGTTAGTTGTGGATCCTTTGGGAAGTAGATTAAACACTCTGAAGCTTCGTTTTCTCATCTGTGAAATGGAAAGAGGACAGAGAACCAGAAAGAACTTAAGGGCTGCAGGTTTTGACTGTCCAGCGTGCTTTGCAATCCCATCTGTTATCATTATAACATCCCTTTCTTTAGAGAACACCTTTTCACTCCATGTGTGCCCAGGGCTCCCCACTCACCCTCCAAGAGGGGCACATGATATGTCCGTGCCAGCCACATGGACCATATTCAGCTAGACCAGTGCTTGCTCTGAGGAGTGGCCTTGTGACCCAAGCCCAGCCATTCAGAGTCTTTCCATGGAATCAGTAGTGAAAAGCTTGTTCTCTTCCCCTCACGAATGACATAATGTAAGAAAACAGGTCTGCATTTGTTGGTTGCCATTTTCCTCAGCAGTTGGTGAAGGCGAAGGTCTATTTGTTTTGTTTTAAGATTTTATTTATCTTAGAGAGAGAGAGAGAGCATGAGCAGGGGGAGGAGCCGAGGTAGAGGGAGATAATCTCCAGCAGACTCTGCGCTGAGCACAGAGCCCAATGCAGGGCTCAATCCCAGGACCCTGAGATCATGACCTGAGCCGAAACCAAGAGTCAGACGCTCAACCAGCTGTACCACCCAGGCGCCCCAGACGAAGGTCTATTTGTAGAAGAAATGAGGCCCACAGTAAAGAAATAAACAGATGTAAGAGGTGGGTGCAGAAGATAGGGTCCCTGTTGGGTAGGGTCCAGACTAGAGTGAGCAAGCATGGCACCTGGGTGCAGAATTCAAGGAGGCATCGCTCCCAGGGTCCTGCAGGTCGGTACTTGCTTCCTGTACTTTGTACTCTTGACTCCTTGCTTGCATCACCATCAGTGGCCCTGCTGGTCATGGCCTGAGCTTGAGTTCTTCCAGAAGCTTATATTGAAGTGCAAATGGTTTATCAGGAAGTGAACCCAAAAACCACCTGCATGAGAAGGGGAGTGAGACAGAGAAAGGGAGGCAGCCAATGATGGGCATTGGACAAAGCCACTCCCCACTGTGGCACCTGGACTCACCTCCCCATGGGACCTCTGGGAGACAGTGCAGAGTGTGCCCTGGGGGTACCTGAACTTAGAGAAGCTGATGTTTTTATGCACAGTTCCCCCTTCTTCATTGGTGGAGGGCTGGTCCAACCTACATTACCCCCTGCACTTCTGGCTTGTCCCGTTCAGGGCAGAACAGATCCCCAGGTGCTCATAGTGAGCTGCCTGCAGTGTGTGAAGGCGAGTGAGAGGGGACCCAGGCACGCACTGGCGTGTCCTTCCAGTCTTCTGGGCTCTCCACTGTCTTGACCAGCTACTGAAACTGGCATCTTGTTTTGCTTACGTGAGATCATGTTGGGTTCCCAACATTTGTAACTTGTCCTGACCAGTCAGAAACTCACAGTCATTGTCCTGGGAACCAGACTCCTGTGATCACGCTGTCCCCCTAACAGCCCAGTGTGCTGGGCATTATTACCTTTTTACATGTAGGATGACTCGGAGGCCCAGGGAAGGCATCACTGCCACCCACAGCAGGTCTTGTTTCCACACGTCCCGCCCAAATGCAGAAGTTAGATTGAAACCAGCTTTCATCAAATGCATATCAGCGGAAACCGTGGTGGTCAGGAGGAGAATCCCCGTCAGGATCCAACAGCATGGATGTTTGATTTTGGAAGCAGCAGAGCATAGAAGAGAGAGCATGAGTTTTTGAGATGGAGAAGTCTGGGACCAGATTCTGGCCTTGCTATTTCTGGCCATGTGAACTTGGACCCATCACACAGCTTCTGCAGACCTCTGTTTGCTCTTCTGAAAAGAATGCTCATAGTATTCTTTTTTTTTTTTTAAAGATTTTATTTATTTATTTATTTGAGAGAGAGAATGAGAGAGAGAGAGAGAGAAAGCACATGAGAGGGGGGAGGGTCAGAGGGAGAAGCAGACTCCCCGCCGAGCAGGGAGCCTGATGCGGGACTCGATCCCGGGACTCCAGGATTATGACCTGAGCCCAAGGCAGTCGCCTAACCAACTGAGCCACCCAGGCGCCCCTGCCCATAGTATTCTTAAAGGTTTAATGTGAAGGGGCGCCTGGGGGTCTCAGTCAGTTAGGGGTCTGCCTTCGGCTCAGGTCATGATCCTGGAGTCCCGGGATCGAGCCCCGCACCGGGCCTCCTGCTCAGCGGGGAGCCTGCTTCTCCCTCTGCCCCTCCCCCTTCTCATGCTTTCTCTCTCTCATACTTTCTCTCTCAAATAAATGAATAAAATCTTAAAAAAAAAAAAAAGATTTAATGTGAAAATAAGGGGCAGGTGCCGTGCGGCCCCCAGAACCGTACCTGGCGTGTGGCTGGTGTTTTCAAATGCTTTTGTGTCTTCTTGAAGCTGGTGTGGCTGGCATTTCCCTGCGTGGTTCTGGGAAGGTTTGGGCCACCTGGAGGGACATGTTGGGAAGGTCTGGTTCTCTTAGCTTCGCCTGGTCATCTCACAGCACGTCTGGCTGAAGGGTGGTCCACCTTCACCGTCAGACTGAGTCCTGACAGGTTGGGACTGGTCATATTCACCTGCCCCATCCATCAGCGCCAGGCTCAGCGCTCGGCATGTGGCAAAGGCCCGATAAATGCTGCTTAGGGAATGGATGAGGAGGAGGAGTGAGAGCCTGTCCACATGGCGGCTGGCGCTGTGATCAAGCATAAATCCGAGCGTGCGGTTGCTGCCTCTAATGTCCCGCCGTTACCCTACTGCTCAGAGCGAACGCCAGTCTCTCCGTGCCGGCCCACAAGGCCCCACAATCTGGCTCACTTTTTTTTTTTTTTTTCCTGACACCCCTCTCTACCTCCTCTGTCTTCCCGCCCATTCCACACAGTCCTTCTTGTCTTTCGAACACGCTGAGCTTAACTCTGACTCAGGATCTGTGTGCTTGCTGCCCCCTCCGCTTGATTGCTCTCTCCTGGGCTCTGCAAGCCTCACTCACACCATACACATCTCACATCTCTGCTTAAGTGTCCGCTCTCTTGGGGTCTTCCCTGAATACCCACCCCACTTGAACACCCACCCCCAAGTGTTCCATATCCCCTACCTGTTCTAGTCCCCTGCTTCAGAGCACCTGCCACTACCTGGGATCCCATTATGTGTTTATTCATGTGTGCTCTTGGTTGTTGGTCTCATGCACCAGAATATAAGCTCTTTGAGGACAGCAGTGTTTCCTCATTGTTCACTGTTATATCCCCAACTCCTACTAAACAGTATATATACACATATATATTATGTACACACGTATATGCAAAAGGCTTATACATACTGTGCCACCCACTAAGCCGGCATATAGAGATGCACATACAGAGACACTAAGCAGTATCTCTATATATGCACACACATATATGTACATGCATATTTTCACATGCACCCGGTAATCAGTATATGTACACATGTGTGCACGTAGATGCACATAGATACACACACATCTATAGATACATATGCATATGTATACACTCATACAGTATATATATGCACACACAAAGTATATGTTTATGTACACATATATAGATACATACCCTGTAACAGTATCTGTATACTGCTTTTATATATATAGTATATACCTTATATCATATATAATATTAGTGTAAGTATTCTACCATATAATATGCTAATAATATACTATAATATATATTATGCTATAATATATTGGTAAAGTTATATATAATATAGAGTAGTAAAACATGATGTACAGCAATATATATATATACACATAGTATATAGATAGGTACACACATAGATATACGGATTATACATATATATGTACACCCATCAAACAGCATATACACATATACACATGTATGTATATACATACCCAGCAAGCAGTGTGTATTTACCTATACATATATGTGTATATATCTATGCTATGTACGTGACACGTATGTATGCATGAATATATATAAGTGAATGAGGAACTTGACAATTAACCAGTCAGCCAAAGGGGTTGGCTGACTGTTTACCTGACTGTCTCCGGGTGGGGGTCCTGAAGTGCACCTCTGTCTCACCTGCTGCAGATTTGTGTCTCACGATGGGCCCTCCAGCTCCCTCCGTCCCTCTGCGGCCTCCCTCTCCGCCCTCCACATGCACCCCTTGACCCTTCAACGACAGAGCCAGTCCAAGTTTTCTTCTGTGCCGGCAGAGAGAGTGCAGGGGGAAGTGTTCCACTCTGAGTTAACTTTGAAGTCAAGAGGGCATAATTATTTTCAAGAAAGGAAGGTTCTTTGGCAGAACCTTCTGAGCAGTTTGCTTCATGGGTGTCTTTCTTGGATTAGCCATTGGGCCCTCTGCTTAAAGAGCTGCAAGGTTGAAGCAAAATAAACAGGAGTTAATTAAAATTCATGGAATATCCAGAGGCAGTCTGCCCATAAAATAGAGAGTGGCACAGAGTTATATGATAATAGCTCTTTATGTCCCTCAAAGGAAGATTCTGGATAAGACTGAGCCAGACTTGCACAAATGATCATCCCAGACTCCACACTGCCTTACTATGCAGTGATGATCACTTCCATATCCAAGCATGTTATTAGTTGTCTCATTCCACAGTCCAGACTTTCATCTGCATGTAAATTTGTGGTGTAAAAAATATTTATATATTTGATTAATAGCAGACTAGCCAATTTAGTGACCAGACTGTAATAAATCCGTTCTGGAATTAAACAGATTTGATTTTCTCTATATGTTTATAAGTTTGAATGTTAGAAACATTTGACTTAGGTGGGGTTTTTTTGTTTTTTGTTTTTTTTAGTGTTTTGGATTTTTTTTTTTTTTTTTTTTATCTTTTAAAGTGCTGGGCCTCCAAGATAATGGTAGCATGGTGGGACACACAGCAGAAATCAAACAGTAAATGTTGATGGCAACTGCTGTGTCCTGGCATTATTCCAGGAACTTGTGATGGTGTGGTGAACAAGCTGGACAAGGCCCCTGATGCCACAGAGACTAACGCACAAACATTAAACAAACACAGTGACGTAGTGATGATCATTGTTCTGCAGAAAATGTATAGAACAGCAACCCGGGAGTGTAAGACTAAGCTTTCCTTGGAGGAGAGGGCAACAGGGAAGGTCTGAGAAGGAGACATTTAAGACCTGATTACTGACAGGAAAACAGACCATGTGAAGATCTGAGGGAAGAAACATCATGGACAAAAGGGGCAGCAGGTGCAAAGGTCCTGTGGCAGGGACAGTTAACAATGGGGCAAGGAACAGCAGATGTGTGTCAGATGCTCAGCCAGCACCATGTCTGCCTCAGTGGGGACTCGGAATGTATGGTTGCTGTCTTTGAAGATGCACAAGTTAATCAGTTTATAGCATGAAGGTTAGAGATACAACTCCAAAGTCTTACAGAGCTGAGTTGGAATTCTGGCTCAAGCAGGTGACTCTGGGCAAGCCGCCTAACTTCCTGTGCCTGTGAGCTCTTCCTCTTACGTAAGAATCATTTTTAGAATTCTTGAACATGGTGCTTTTACTAGAAGCCTTTATTGTTTGCACAGACATCTTTTATAAAAGATGGAATCCATTTCTTTTTAATGAAATATTTATTCATTTCATATTAATTAGGTCGTGTTTGGCTTGAGGCATACTTGGGAGGAATTTGCTGGCTCCTGGGGATCGCTTTATTAAGAGCTAAATATCACAGGAATGCAGGCTCACTCGTGAACGGCTTTCAAGCATTGACCAGAGCAAATGACCCATTACCAACCAATCTGACAGACCTCACTGGTCTCCTGCATTTCCTGACATCTTCCCATAAGGATGTCTCATTCCGTCCTCTAGATGAGCATGTTAGGGCTTCTCACGCCCATGGAGTGGTTCCAACTTGCTTCACCCGAAAGGACACATTTCTAGCACTAAGGCCCTCAGAGGCCCTCTTTGGGGGCATTTCCTGACACTGTGGTCTCCCCTGTGACTCAGGGGAACAGAGGGGATCAGGGTATACGTAAGCAGTGGCATTAATTTTTTTTATAAAACACAGGATCAGCTTTTGGGACTGCTTCCCAAGCCTCCTCCACCCTGCCGTCAGAAAGAACTCCCCTCCTCCCCAAACCCCAAGTTTCCATATTGCTTGTTTATTCTGTCCTTCATCCATTCAGTCACAATTGTACACCTAGATCCACTTTTAAAACCCTTCAGTAGCACCTTCACAGACACATCCAGAAGGACCTTTGACCATATATCTGGGCACTGTGACCCAGCCCAGCTGACACATAAAATTACCTATCATGACAATTGTGAAATTGTTCCTGAGGTCTTTCTTGGGCCACTTCTGCCCATCTCTATGACATCCTCTGCTCCTACCTTCAGAACACATATGAATGATGATCATAATCACAGCATTACTAAATAATGTAGAAAGTGCTTTACCATGCAACCTTCATGACCACCCATTAAGTGCACTCCTAGCCCCATTTTACAGATGAGCAAGTTGAGAAAGCTGCTAACACATGCTAACATGCACCAACGTGTGTTCCATTTCCTTATACTTCCAGAGGGGCTGTGGTAATACACTTCCTTTTCTCTCCCCCCTACACCTCCGTCCCATGAAGCCAACCCTTGATGACTCAGAAACAGTCTCTTCCAGAATGCCTTTCCCTAATCCCGTTACCTGGTTAGGATCCCTCTTCTGGGTCCCTTAGCCTCATGTGCTCACCTCCTCCATAGCACTGCCTTTTCCTACATAACTATCCATTCATTCCCTCAGCCAGCCACACTTATCAGTCAGACACCTGCCATGTGCCAGGCACTGTTCTGGTTACTGAGGATGGAGCCACAAACAAAAGAGAGAAAAATTCTTATTATCATGGAGTTTATGACACAGAGGGGAGACCAACAGTGGATAAACAAACCAACCAAGAAGCATGATCAATGACAGGAGCTGGCCAGGTGGTAGAGGACATGTGGACTGAGGAGGGGTTAGCTCTCTCCCATGGAGAGGTGAGGGATGCCGACTTGATAAAGTGACTCGCGAGCAGAGCCTGGAGGAGGTGTGGAGGTGAGGACCCAAGACTGGGACACATGGGGAAGGGTGGGGCAGACACAGAAGGGCATGGAGGCCAGTGTGGGAAGCGAGCTGGGAGGAGAGAAACAGGTATGTGTGAAGGGGAGGTTGGGCCAGGCCATGGAGGGCCCAGTGGCTAATGGTGAATGACCTTGGCTTTTATTCTTGAATATTGTCTGCTTATCCCATTAACTTTGAGTTTGTGGTGGTGGGGCAGGCGGTGCATGCCCTATCTTCATAGCTAGCGTGGTACCAGGCCCATGGCAGGCATTTCATAATAACTGTTTGCTGAGTAAAATATTCATCCAGATGAGTATTTTTCTTGAGGCCAACTTTTGATTACTCCAGCGAGGCCACCATTGGTCAGAGACCACATGGGCCTTCTGTGCTATGAAAAATGACCGTACATTCAAGTTTAGTAGAAGAGTCATAGTTTCTTCCCTGTTGTTTCTCCACAAGTCACAGGATCCACTCTGATTGGACCATTTCAGTCACATGTCTTTGGCTAAGGAATGAATGTGCCTGGGGTTTCTGGGGAGTACCACATGGCACCTGAGAAGGAAGCCAACACAGTGGAAGGCAGAGTAGAGGGTGGAGAGAAACTGACTCTGGATGATAGTTTGAACCCTTTAACTGAGATCCAGCTTCTGCTCTCTACCCATGGACTTTTCAATTATATAAGCCAATAAATCCTCTTTTTATTTGTTTAGCTAAAAAAAGAAAGAGAAAAAGAAAAATGACTGTATAGTTTGTGTATCAGATGGGAATGTTCTCAGCAGCCAGAAACGGAAAGTCTGCCTTATGGTGGTTTGAACAAAGAGGGGTTATTTTTCTCAATTAACAAGAAATCTGAAGGTAGGTGACTCCACAATAACAGGTTCAGCATCTCTGAGATGCCCTTGGCCTCATGGTCACAAGGGGCTGCTGCATCCCCAGACATTACATATGTATTCAAGATAGGAAGGACAAGAAAAGTGGTGAAGGAGAGAAATTGGGATCATCTGTAGCTATTCCCTGTTATCCAGAAAGCAAGACTTCCTAAAAGCCTCCTGCAGACTACTATCTTATTGGCCAGAACTATGGCATCCTCTGGCTACAAGTGAGTATTTAATGGATCGCATTGCCTCCTTGAAGAAAATTGTCCTATTATAGAGGAAGAAGGGGAAGGATGCATATTACGCAGTTCACAATCATTGTCTGCCAAAGTCAGTTTTCCTATCAGGTAGGATATTTGAACAATTGTATCCAGCATGATCACTCTCTTTAGTGAATCTATTTTATCTGATTTTTTTTCTTGCTTGTCCCCACATTGGTTGTTTCCCAGACTCTCACTCCTGCAAGCATAACCAGTATGCTTTAATGCACACCATGGCAGTATATTCACTCAACAGGGTTTGCCAAGTGCACTGTAGCTGGGGGTGGGTGGGCAGAAGAGAGATTAGCTGAGTCATGCCAGGGGGGCTCCAGGGGTCTCATGGAAGGGCAGGGCCAGCCTTTGCACCTGCATTGCTCTGGGTTCCCAGCTCAGCTCTGACCTCTGATTCTGGGGTCCCCTGAACCCCAGAGGCTGGCTTGCCTGAGCTGTAAGGTGGAGGTTAGAGTACTGACCGTCAAGGTCACTGAAGATGCAGCCAGACAGGGACTTTCCTGGAGCCCAGCAAAGGAATCTCAACCAGCCTACACATCAGACTTTCCGGGGGACCTTTTAAAAACCACAAAATCCCAGGGCCCTCCCAGACCCCTGGGTGTGCTGCAGAACCCACATCACCAGCAATCTGAATGTGAAGTGGGACTGGAGACCCCCAGACGCCGGGGCTGTGGAGGTTTGCAACATGCATCGGTCCCCTTCTCCACTCCCACGTGGAGATGTCTGCGTGACACGTGCCTTTCTTCGGGCAAGTCACCTGAAATCCACGCTAGCTAGCATTTATTTATCTGTCCCAACAAATTGTGATTCACAGCGATACCATCAGTTCCTAATTGAATTAGAATAATGAGGAATGCTAATTGAGTGTTTGCCTTTTGGTAGCTTGGGCGGCTTTGGCCAAACTGCACACTCTCCCTCATTAATTGTGATTTCTCATGGAAATCTGTGCTGTGCTGTACGGCGGCTGTGGTGCTGCTGGGAACCCACCTCTTCTCTTTTGAAGTTGGAGGTTCCCAGGACCTGGGCAGTCACCTGGTGGAGAGGAGTGCTCACCTGGCCTCTAGAGCACCTGCCATGAGCTCATGAGCTTTCAACAGATTCCCTCCATCACGAGGTTGCCATGGGATGGGGAGCTTGGAGGAACAGAAGCCCTTCCTCTTCCATTGTTAATATGGTGGCACCAAGGATGCTGACCCGCTTGCGGCCACACAGGGCATGGTGGACACAGTTGTCAATGAAATCCAGCTCCTTTGTGGACTCTACCTCAGGCCTGGAGGTCAGCATCAGGGAGCCCTTGGGATTAGGAGGCCGTGATGCTTGCAGGGAGTGACGCCCGGGGAAGCCTGCAAGAGGGTATTCTAAGCAGAGGGAACAGAAGATGCTCCTGCCAGGAGTCCCGGGCCAAGGTGGTGAATTCACATGTCTGAGCCCCTGAAAGTCTGGGGTTCAATAGGGAAGCAGGCAGCCTGGCCCCTGCCTTCATGATGCCTGGGTTCTGACCATTGGACAGTAAACAGGGATTTATAATCCAGTGTTAGGAAGGAGCGCAAGATTCATAATCCAGCATATGAAATAGCACAGGATTCATAATCCAGTGTGTGAAGCAGCTTGCTAAAAATAGGGGCTCTGGGAGCCCATTGGGAAGGGTCTAAATATGGACTTCAAGGATAAAGGGAAGCTTCCTAAAGAAAGCAATGAACGGGCACAGAGTTAGAGGGTGAGAGGGCGGGGGAGGAGGCAAAAAGGGTAGAAGGCAGTTTGGGGGTGGAGGAATTCTAAAGAAATCCTAAAGGGTTTGAGATAGTTGGCGTGGTGTATTCGTATGTGGTGTGGATTTGTGTGTGTGCACGAGTGTTGTGTGTGTGTGCTCTCTGAGCTGTGTGTGCGCGTGTGTGTCCCCACACCTGTGTGTGTCAGAGATAACGTAGGCAGGGAGGGCTTGGAATGCCGAGATACACACCTTGAATGTTTCCTGAAGGGGAAAGAAAGCCCTTGAAGGATCCTGTCTTTCCAGTTCCATTTTTCAGAAGTACCCACTAGGCAGCAGGACACCTGCAGAGACCAGATCAGAGGTGGGACCGCCCGCTTAGGAAGTTACGACAGTGAAATTTTCCCGTCTGAAATTTCACGCATTAGACTCTAAATAGCAGAAATTCCTGTGCTCCCAGGGACTCACGTGGAGAGAACACAAGTGTGGGTATGGACTGGAATGTGGGGTGCTGGGAAACACAGACTGTGGGAGCCAAGTGCACTCAGTGCCCCCTGTTTCAGGGCTCAGGGTTGGGTTCCAGGCATCCATCCATCCATCACCCACCAGCCCGCGTTTACTGGGTGTCTGCGTGGCCCACATGCTGGGCTGGGCTCCATGGAGAGCTGACCGTAGACCTGGGAGGGCCAGTCCTCCCACACACACACGTGCAGGAGAGTCAGGGTCACAGAGGCGCTTGGCCGAGCCGGTCAGCCGCAGGTGGATGAGGAACAGGGACAGACTGTTTGGTATTCTTTGGTCGCCGTAACAAAGAATCACAGGCTGATGGCTTAGAGCAGAAGTTGATCTCAGGGTTCTGAAGGCTCGAGGGAGGATGCATGTGTGTGCCTCTCTCTTAGGGGGTTGCCAGCAATGCTCGGGGTTCCTCGGTCTGTAGATGTGTCATCTCTCCCAGCTCTGCCTGCACGGTCACACCCCCCTCTCTTCTGGGTCTTCTTGCTTCTTTTCTCTTATTATAAAGACACTGGTTGGATTTAGAGCCCACCCTAATCCAGAGCGATCTCATCTCAAGACTCTTGATTACATCTGCAAAGGCCCTTTATCCTGATAAGGTCACGTTCCCGGGCTCTGGGGGTGAGGACGTGGACATCTCTTGATGAGAACAGTTGCTCAACCAGTTACTAAGGCTGCCCTTCCCCTGCCTTTCCCCTCCTCTCTGGTTTTGTTCATTCCATTCTCTGTGCCTCAGCCACCTGCCTGAGACAAAGCCTGGGGGCTGCTCCCAAGTATCCCCACTTCCTTGGTTCTGCAGTGTGGAGGGCTCCACTCAACCGCCCCAGCAGGTCAGGAGGAAATGTGACCCCATGGACCTTCAGTCTCATGCCGGTGATTTTACTGCCTGGAAGAACCTCCTTTTGGAGGGGGCATGAAATGTGCTGTTTAAGACATTAAGATTCAGGACATTTATCACTCCCTGATATGCTGGGCACTTCTACTTCCTCAGTCTCCTGTAGTCTCATATCGTTTCCCCCCTCCAGGGCTCCAGGGTGGGCCTGGCTAACTCCGTTCAGACAGAGCCGGAGACGGACTCAGGGAGGCAGAAGCGAAGCGTGAGCTGGAGTTCAGGCTCTCCCCATTGTCTTGCATCTGCCTCAAACATTCATGGCATGTCAGAGCTAAAAGGAGTCCGATTTCCAGCAGAGGAGCAACGTGGTACTCTGGAGAAGACCCCAAGCTCCTGAGATGGGGGTCCAGGCCCATGATCTTATTCCTGGCCTTCTGTCTCGAGTGCCCTGTTCTCAGGGAGGAAGTATGTTGGTGGAAAGTACCTGCTGGGGAGGCAGGGTCTGGGTTTGAGTCCAGAGATGTGAGGAGGGTCTGTAGCCTTCCTGTGCCTCTCTCCCTTTATCTGACAAGCGAGGACCGTAGTAATAGCTAGCTGTACGGGGTTGAATAGTGTCACCCAAAATTTACCTCCTCGTGGAACCTCAGAATGGAGCTTATTTGGAATTGGGTCTTTGCAGATGTAATTAGTTCCGATGAGGTCATACAGGAGTAGAGTGGGCCCTGAATCCAATGACTGGCATCCTTAAGAAGAAGATGAAATTTGGACACAGAGATGCAGACACACAGAGGGGAGAAGGCCACGAGACAGGCCAGATCAAAGTGCCTGCTGCAAGCCGAGGGATGCCCAGGGGCGCCGGCTGCCAGCAGAAGCCGGAAGAGGCAAGGAAGGACCCTCCCTTGCAGCCTCAGAGGGGCACGGCCCTGCTGACACCTTGACTTTGGTCCTCTGGCTTCTAGAACTGAGAGACGGTAGGCGTCCTGTGGTAAGCCGCCCAGGCTGTGGTGTGTTATGGCGGCCTGAGGGAGTAAGGCCAATACGTCATCAAGTCTTCGGGAGGACTGGCTAATAATACAGCCCTTGTTAGCTGTTCACGGTGCACACGAACGTCTCCCGCCGCACCGCACTCCTTGCTGCGTGTCCTCGGGCCCCAGGTCCTCCTGTACACTCTTCCGTTTCCCTAGAAGCCTCTTCCTTCCCATCGTTCCATCCTTCTGTGCTCGTGCTCTGGCACAAACTCCTCCAGGGAGCCCTCCCTGATGGCCCGTCCTCCCACCTGCCCCCGCGGCCCTGGCAAGGGGTTCACTCCAGAGTCAGACTGTCTGGGTTTGACTCTCTGTCCTGACACGTAGGGGCTTGTTGGATGCTGGGCGCACGAATTAGTACGCTCAGGGCCACCACTTCCTGTGCTTGGGGGAAGACGGAAGATTTATTGGAGAGGCCCTTGAGTGGATCGTCAGGGAGAGCGTCTGGTCCTCAGTAAAGTGCTTGGTACCCAGGAGCTGCCATCATGGCGTCACGCTCCGCCCTTGCTCCCCCAGTGCCTGAGATTGGGGATCCCTGGGAGCAGGGTGCAAGGCGAGGACTCGAGTCAGGGCACTGGAGAGGTGAAAACAGCATGGGGAGGTGAGTTGGGAAGTGAGTCAGGGGAGGAGGGGCAGGAAGACTGCCAGTAACGGGTGTGCCGTCAAGGCGGGTGCCCCGTGGGCCACTTCTCAGACTTACCCTGCGGAACAGGCGAGAGTCCTGGGGTACAGATGCTGCCCTGCCGGCCTTGGTTTTCTGGCATCGCCGGCCTGTTGCCTGGGCAGCAAGTGGGCACTGATGGCAGAGAGAGTCCTTGAGCAGAGAAAAGCCAGGCTAGCAGGCAGGTGTGCGCTCAGGTGGGGAGGGCCAGCGGATACAGTGGGCACCCATGGCATGTGCCTCCGCGCTGCGGACATTGGTGTGTTTGTCTGTTTTCCTCCTGATCTGTGCACCCCTTGAGGGCACGGCTGCCCCTTCCGTCTCCTGTACCTGCAGCTCCTTTTCCAGCACTTAGCACACAGCTAATGCTTCGAGTAGGTGTCTGAGGAACAGGTGGATCTGGTCCAACTCCTTGGTTTTACAGGATGTGGAGAGGTTGTGGCATGGCCAGAGCCGCTCTGCTAGCAACTTCTCAGAACAGAGGTTTAAACCCAGAGGTCGAAGTGCAGGGAGGGGCCGCCTTTTTTTTTTTTCTTTTTTCCTTTTGGTAAGTGTTGGGCTGAATGTTCTCCCCTTTGGCTGTTACTCAGGTATGCATCGTGCAGAAGCGAGACACGAAGAAAATGTACGCAATGAAGTACATGAACAAGCAGAAATGCATCGAGAGGGACGAGGTTCGGAATGTGTTCCGGGAACTCCAGATCATGCAGGGGCTGGAGCACCCTTTCTTGGTCAACCTGTGGTGAGTGATTGCATGCCGGGCTCCGGGGACATCCTCACCGCGGAGCCACTTGCAAAGCCCACTCTGCTGAAAGGGAGCTTCTGCCTGGTAGAGAGAAGTGAAACTTTCTGGATGCAGACACTCTTGAATATTCTGTAGAGTTACGTTCTCTGATGGATCTTTTGTGGAGTACATTCCTTCATGAAATCTGGAAGCATCTGCTCACTTTTAATTTTAATTCTGTTCTCTTACCTGACGAATCAAGAGTTGAAAATAGATTTTGAAGAGAAGGCTTTTGTATTTCTGAGGAAACATGCGGGATGCTATAAGAGAAAGCCAAATAGGAGGGACTTTAGCTTTTTAAAAAATTAGTGACCCCTCAATGGGAAAGTCTAGTCTAGTGCATATGCCTAATAGGCTACCACCCATTATTTCCATTGCTCTCCATGCTCAGAGGCACCCCGAATAAGGGTGATATACCAAGGCAACATGCGTTGTCCTGCTTGGGAAAACCACAGTACGCCTGGCAGACGCCTCACACCTGGGCGTCTCCATGGGGACAAGCCTAACTCTGTGTTACAAGCTCGAGCCTGAGAAACAAGTGCAAGTTCTCTGTGTCTCCAGGCAGCGGTCCAAAGACTTCGGTGGTTTGTGGGAAATAACCCCTTCCAGGGGACTCCTTAGAGTGGAGCAAGGGGTCTGGATGCACGCCCAGACGCGTGATGCGTGTTGAAGAAGGGGGTTAGGTTGGAGCGGCCCCTCTGAAGGCACCGCCTTTCCATGCTGTTTATGTGCCTAGACACGGGTTAATGTCACACACCCATGATTACGGGACTGCAAGGGGTAAGGGAGGGAGCTCTCTGCAGTTGTTGGGCCCCATGGCATTGTGTCCCCATTGTGAGCAAGAGGGAGTGAACGGCTGCCAGAGTTTGGAGTCACATCTCGAACTGTCACCCATTAATGATGATAATAATGTCCTAGGTGGGCCGCCTGGGTGGCTCAGTCGGTGAAAGGTCTGACTCTTGATTTCGGCTCAGGTCATGATCTCAGGGTCGTGAGATCGAGCCCCGTGTCAAGCTCTGTGCTGCACGTGGAGCCTGCTTGAGATTCTCTCTCTCCCTCTGCCTCTGCCCCTCCCCACCCTCACTCTAAAAAAAAAAAAGAAAAGAAAACTAATGCTCTGGCTTACTGCCAGGGCTGTTTGGAGAACGAGCTAAGAGGGAGGGATAGGAAGGTATGTTTTCTGTAAATGAAAATATTGCCCACTGTAAGAGGTTATAAGTCCGTGCGTCTGGGACTATGTGATAGACAGATGGACAGTGTCCCTGCTGGCTCTGAGCGAACAGCGGTGAAGTGCCGCTCAGTCCGTTGGTCAGTCGTGAGCACTTCCTTCGCACACGGTATGGCTCAGGATTTATCCAGCTGTGGGGGCAGAAACTTAAACTGGTTTCAGCGCAAAACAGAATTTCTTGGGTTTTATGGTGAAGAGGTATAGAATTCCTGCGGCTTTGGTCTCTCTGCCTCTCTCTGGCTTTCCCCCTGGGGTTACCGTGGCTCTCGCTGACTGCTGCTTGCTCTGACCTCTGGTAGCCCAACAACCCCAGCAGAGGATGAAGGGCATGGGGGGATGGACCTGGCTCGGATCACATGCCCATTCCCGAAGCAGCGGGGGAGGGGCAGGAGGTGGGTCCCACCTGCGTCTCTGGAACCCAGAATGAGGGAGGAGATGGAGACCCGCAGAGGGAGACTGGAGCCTGTTTCTGGGAAACCGTAGCGTGCCTGCCGGGTGGTCGGAGCCCATCACCTGCTGCAAGGTGAGGGCTGTGGGCTCCCTTCCTCAGAGGAGGAAAGCAGGGCTCAAAGCAGCTCATTGCCTGCCTGAATCAATCGAACTGTGATTCAAACTCAACACCATCCCACTGTGCCCTGAGGTTTTCAGTTTTGTAGGGAAATGACCTCTAACATTTACTGACAAGTATCCCTAACTTCCCTAGTCCTCTTAACAGCCTCGCTGGTTTCCTAGTGTCATCCTAATATTATTGTCTCCATTATACAGATGGGGTAACTGAGTCCCACTGCGAGTAAGTGGAGGAGATGGGACCGAAGCCAGGCTGTCTGGCATCAGCCCCTCCCCCACAGCTGCCGTGAGAAGGCCCAGCCCTTGCCCCCTGCACGGAGACCCTCCTGCCAGGCCTCTGTTTGGCCATCTCTCTGCCCCTGCTGGAAGGGAGCAGAGTGGGGAATTGCTTGATGGGTTCATAAGAACACCGCCACTTTGCATTAATTATATGTCAGCTTTTCATCTCATTACAAGGAGGGTGAATTATTGCAGCCTTGGAAATCCTCACCGTGCCTCTTCTGCTTTTTTGCTGACGTGCTCTATAACTGGCAGGGCGAAGGCTGGGCATTGATGATTTGCACGGCAGTTTTGCCTTTGAGGAATGAATGATGTGTGCTCCCAAGCCTGTGATGATCCAAGTTGTCATCAAGAGCAATACTTTCACCTGTTCTAAAGTGCTGCTGTTTTGCTCTCTAGGGCTTCAGAGTCGGGGGACAAAGGGAAAAGGAATGAGAAATCACACCCATAGGAGGGTGAAGGTGGTGCATTAGCAGGAGCCCTGGAGAGGTGGAAGGGGGGGTGAGGAGGGCAGGAGAGAGGTGGGGGAAGAGGAGGGCAGGAGGGAGATGGGGAGGTGTTTCAGCACTCGGGCTCTGAGTCTGACCCCCTGGGTTCCCATGGCAGCCCTGCCTCTTAACACTCTGCGAGGCTGCAATGGACTGAACCGAGTACTCACCACCCCCCAATTCATATATTGATGCCCTATTCCCCAGTGTGACCGTATCTGGGGACTGCCTTCAGGTGGCTATTAAGGTGATATGAGGTCATTAGGGTGGGGCGCCGAACAGAACAGATGGTGGCCTGTGAAAATGAAGAGTGTCTCTCCGCCCTGTGTGGACGCAGCAAGAAGGCTGCTGTCTAGAAGCCAGGAGGAGGCTTCTCACCAGAACTCGGCCACGTGGGCACCCTGAGCTCGGGCTTCCAGTCTGCAGAGCTGTGAGAAAATGAGCTTCTGGGGCTGAAGCCTGCCAGGTCATGGAATATAGAGGCCTCAAGAGCAAATTGATTCTCTTCTTTGCATCTCAGTTCCCTTCCTTGTAAAATGGGAAAAGAAGGATACTATGCCATATAGCGGCTGGAAGGACCAGACGGGTCCTAGGGAGCAGGTGCCTGCACGGTCTCGGGCAAGAGGCGGCCACTGGATGGAGGACCGGAGGTAGTGTTGACCATCTTAGCACTGCTCACTCGGGCGGGCCTCCGTTGCTTGCACAACTCACTTAGTCCCCCATTCTCATTTTCAAACCCATTTCCGCTTACCGGATTGCCTACATTTACTAGACTAGCTGTTAAAATGTTTCATTTAAAATTGCTCAGGTGCCTCCCCTGCCCGTTTAACCACTGAAGTCACTGTGGAAATGAATACCTGGCAGGAGAGGTTGAGGACAGACAACCTGCAATCATTTCAGACAGTCCTCATAGCCAGTGTGTGTTTCTAGAAGCTTCCCTGAGTAGCGATGGACCGAGTCAAGACACAGATCTCGGCGCACCACTCTGAGCCAAGAAAGAACCACTTAAATTAGAGGTTGTAAGTGCAGAGACTTTGACCAAAGTTAACTGTGTAAGGTGTTTAAATGTGGGGCTGCTCTGACTTAAGGAGGGGGGCAGGAAGGAGTTTGAGGGGAGGGCAGAGACTGGCACCCCCCCTGCCTCCACCCCCCGGGAACCTTTGATGAAGGATAAAAGCCCCGTACAATCCCTAGTTGCTGAGCAGCCTCATTTCCATAAAAGTAATCATCGCTGGCCTTGACTATTGCTACAGCCTCCCACCTGGCATTTTGATATTCAGCCCCCGCTGTCCATCACCACTCTGCCCTACTAGGGTGTCCTAGTCATTTCGGGCTGCCATCCCGGATTCTGATAGATGAGGCGGTGTACACAACAAAGTGTATTTCTCACCGCTCCGGAGGCTGGAGGTGGTGATCAGGATGCCAGCATGGTAGGGTCTGGTGACCGTCTTCTTGGTGGGCAGGTGGTAGTGTTCCTGCTGGGTCCTCATATGGGGTGAGGGGGAGAAAGCGCTCCTTCTCTCTCTCTCTCGTTCCTTTTTTTTTTTTTTTTTAAGATTTTATTTATTTATTTGACAGACAGAGACAGCGAGAGGGAACACAAGCAGGGGGGGGGCGGTGGGAGAGGGAGAAGCAGGCTTCCTGCTGAGCTGGGAGCCCGATGCGGGGCTCGATCCCAGGACCCTGGGATCACGACCTGAGCCGAAGGCAGACACTTAACAATGAGCCACCCAGGTGCCCCTCTGTCATTCCTTCTTAAAGGGGCACTAATCCCATCATGAGGGCTCCACCTGATAACCTACTTCTCACCCAGAGGCCCCATCTCCAAATACCATCACACTGGGGACTAGGGTTTCAGCATATGGCTTTTGGTCGGGGAGGACACAAACATTGAGCCCATGGCACTGGGCGAATCTTGCCAAAGTGCAAACCTGAGGTTGCCATCTCTCTATGTAGAACCCAGCAGTGGCGTCCCCACACCCACAGACTTCATGTCTCTCCATGACCCCGCGTCTGACACTGTGCTAGTCTCTCCTGCTGACACCAACCTCTGCTACCATCTTGCTCCATTTTTTTGTTCCAACCCAACCAACTGACGAATGGCACCTGTCATTCGTCTTGCTGTCTTCATCCCTCGGGCTTTTGCACAAGCCGTTTCTCCCTCCTAGAACACTGTCTCTCTTTGTTCACTTTGAGAACTTCTGCTTCTCCTCCCTCAAGTATCCATTCATTAAATAGGCATGTACTGGACCCTTATTGTGTACCAGGTACTGTCCTACTTTCTCAGGGTACGGGGATGAAGAGAACCTTGCCCTCTTGCAATTTATAGGCCAGGTTCATGTCCGCCATCGAGCTTCTTCGGCACTGCCAGACATGCCCCCAACTAGGGGTGCATTCTCCTGGACTCTCTTATCAAACAAGGCAGCTCAGTCACATTTATCTGCTTGCGGGTCTGTTGCCACCATCAGGAGGGAGCTGCTTGGGGGATGGGCCACATCTTATTCATCTCTGTATTCCCAGCGTCTGATGGCCAGGAAGTTCATGCATGCCATGCTAAGGGCTGGCATGCGATATGGCAAACACCGTGCCAGCATCGGAAACAGAACACTGAGCCAGAGTCACTCTCTGTCTTCACAGAGCTTGCAGATGCGAGAGGACAGACATTAAGCCAATAATTGACGTGCTCCCCTGCTCTCTTCCTGACATCTTGAGTAGCCACTGTCCTTTGGGGTCCTGGGATAATTTAAAAAATATATAGATTACTCATGTCCCCCATGTCCTTGGGATCGGGTGATTTCCTGGTCCATCCCGGACACACAGATGGAAAATGCTCATGGGGTTTTCCCAGTAAGTAATAACCTCCTCAAGCTCCATCACCATGGAAACTGCCTTAATAAAGGGGGCAGGATGTGATGCTGTCTTGTCCAGGATCCTTTTCACAAACTTTACTATTCTAGGATTTGTTAACATCACTCATAACTTCTGGCTTGTGCTTTCAAAATGACAGATTTCCAAAATTTTGGACTGCCCGGTGAGGAGACAGAGGTCGTGCCGTGCAAACACAGGGAGCACGGAAGGTGGGGCTGGGCCCGGGGCACGGGCCCTGGTGTATCAGACAATCCCTGTGGGTGAATGGGGGATCCTGCAATCAATCAGGAAGGGCATGGGATTTGCCCAAGGTCATTTGGAAGAGCAAAGACTTACCTCGGACCTGCTGTTGGTCTTTGGGGTACTCTGCTCTCCTCATCTCCTGACCCACCATGACACCTTCTTATGCCCATTTCTGACTGCTCTGATGTTTCCCATGTGTTTTTCTGTAATTAGGAGTCTTCTTGGCCCATGGGGATTTACGAAATTCATCCCACACTTCTTCAATGCTTGATAATATTAGTAACACCACTCTTTATGGATCACCTACATTGCATGGCTCTTTTCCTGTTATATATCTTGATTAATCCTCAGAAGCATCTCGTGGGATGGGTGTTACTATTCCCAGTTTACAGTTGGAGAAACTGAGGACCAGGGGGCTAAATAATTTGTGCAAAGCTACATAGCTAACAGGAGGCAGCATTGGGATTAGAAGCAATAACATAGCAGTAAATAAATCCTTAACAACCTGTGTCCTGGGGAAAGACAGCAAGCCCTGAATTGTAGAGTTAGCTGATTTCCATGTCAGGGCTTGCTGTGGACTGAATATTTGTGTCTTCCCCAAATTCATACGTTGAAGCCTGACCTCCAATGGGATGATATCGGGAGATGAAGCCTTTGGGAGGTGATGAGGTCATGAGGGTGGAGCCCTCCCGAATGGGATTAGTGCCTTTATAAAAGAGGGCCCACAGAGCTCCCTTCCCCATCAGCTGTGTGAGGACACCATAACATGCCATCTATGGATCAGAAACCTGACTCTTGCCAGACACCAAATCTGTCTTCGACTTGAGCTTCTAGCCTCCAGGACCATGAGAAAGAAATTTCTGCTGTTTATAAGCCACCCGTCTATGGTATGCTGTTATAGCAGCCCAAACGGACTAAGACATGGTTGAATTCAAACCGACAACATGATGTCAAGCAGCTTGCAAAATTTCTGAAAATCTACTCTTCTGAAAAACTACTCCTGTGAGCCAGTGTAAGCTCCTGCACAACCCTGACAGTCCCAGATCTAGCAGCAAAGCCTTTGCTGTCTCTAAACCCAACGTCTGTGAGCTGGGACTGGGGGTGAGCCTCCCACATGTGAAGATGATCCAGGGATAACTCTGCCCTCAAGGAGAGGGATGCTTCAAGAGGAATGGAAGGAGGAATGTGGTGCCTGTACACTGGACAGGAAGTGGGAAGTGGGAAAAGGTCCTTCCCTTCCTAGGATGGTGTTGTTGGAAAGCCTCAAGTTTCTTCATCTGCAAAATGGGGACAGTAGCTCCCTCCCTTGGTTTTTTTAATTAATTTTATATTTATTTTATTTTATTTATTTGAGAGAGAGAGAGAGTGAGTAAGAGAGCAGGAGCGGGTGTGGGGAGCTGAGGCAGAAGCAGACCTCCCACTGAGCAGGAAGCCATACTTGGGGCTCGATCCAGGGACCCCAGGATCATGACCTGAACCAAAGGCAGACATTTAACTGACTGAGCCACCCAGGCGCCCCACTTCCGTGCTTTGTGGAGGCCAAAGCAAATGAGATCCAGTGGACGAAAGCCCTGTGGAAATGATCATTTGTTGGGGAGATGTACCTTATTATACTTCCTTCTGATAAAAACTGAAATATGGCTAATGACCTGTAAATCCTTTGAAAGGTTTATATGCATGAAACTCTGGTGGGAGGCAGGGAGCCTGGTTATTCCCGTGAGGGCCGCAGACAAAGCTGGCGGATGCTTAACCACCCGGCAGTTTTGTGTTAAGCTCACATCCAAAGAGACACAAACATTGCATTGGAATGTAATACATTTTAATGGGGAGTGCTTACCTGCTGTAGTGAGCTTAGTTAAATTGGAAGCTGAAGCGCCCTGTTCCTCCAAGTTTTTGGAAGTCACATGGCAGCCTCCCCGATGTTCTTCCCCCAGCCAGACACCTGCCCTCCCCACCCCACTCAGGTCTCCGCTCTCAGCCTCCCTCTGCCTGGGATAATCTCCTCTGGCCACCTGCAGGCACAGCCCTTCACATCCGTCTGATCTTTATCAAATGTGACCTTTTATTTGAGGCTTTCTGTGACCACCAAATTTAAAACTCTGCCCTGGCTGTCCCTAGTCCACTAGCTCTCTTCTTTGCTTTATCTGCTATGGCACATTACACCTTACAACACACCATGCCTATTATGTACTTCTCTTGCTTCTTTTCTTTTTTTATTAACTTATTTAAATTCAATTAGTTAACATATAATGTATCGTTACTGTCAGAGGTAGGGTTCAGTAATTCATCAGCTGCATATAACACCAGTGCTCATCACATCACATGCCCTCCTTAATGCCCGTCACCCGGTTACCCCATCCCCCCACCCACCTCCCCTCCAGCAACCCTCAGTCTGATTCCTAAAGCTAAGAGCTCTTATGGTTTGTCTCCCTCTCTGATTTCCTATTTTATTTTCCCTCCCTTCCTTTATGCTCCTCTGTTTTGTTTCTTAAATTCCACCTATGAGTGAAACCATATGATAATTGTCTTTCTCTGATTGATTTATTTCGCTCAGCCTAATACCCTCCAGTTTCATCCACATTGATGTAAATGATAAGATTTCACCCTTTTTGATGGCTGAGTAGTATTCTGTTGTGTGTGTGTGTGTGTGTGTGTGTGTGTGTGTGTGTGTGTGTATATATATATATATACCACATCTTCTTTATCCATTCATCTATCAGTGGACATCTGGGCTCTTTCCATAGTTGGGCTATTGTGGACATTGCTGCTATAAACACTGGGGTGCATGTACCCCTTCAGATCACAACGTTTGTATCCTTTGGGTAAATACCTAGTAGTGCAATTGCTGGGTCAGAGGGCAGCCCTATTTTTAACTTTTTGAGGAACCTACATACTGTTTTCCAGAGTGGCTGCACCAGCTTGCC
This sequence comes from Neomonachus schauinslandi, assembly GCF_002201575.2. Lineage (NCBI taxonomy): Eukaryota > Metazoa > Chordata > Mammalia > Carnivora > Phocidae > Neomonachus > Neomonachus schauinslandi. The sequence continues at coordinate 198,094,701 of NC_058404.1, forward strand.
TTCCTACCAACAGTGTAGGAGGGTTCCCCTTTCTCCACATCCTCACCGACATCTGTCATTTCCTGACTTGTTAACTTTAGCCATTCTGACTGGTGTGAGGTGGTATCTCATTGTGGTTTTGATTTGTATTTCTCTGATGCCCAGTGATGTGGAGCACTTTTTCATGTGTCTGTTGGCCATTTGGATGTCTTCTTTGGAAAAATGTCTGTTCATGTCTTCTTCCCATTTCTTGACTGGCTTTTTTGTTTTTTGGGTGTTGAGTTTGACAAGTTCTTTATAGATTTTGGATACTAGCCCTTTATCTGATAAGACATTTGCAAATACCTTCTCCCATTGTGTAGATTGTCTTTTGGTTTTGTTGACTGTTTTCTTTGCTGTGGGGAAGCTTTTTATCTTGATGAAGTCCCAATAGTTCATTTTTGCCCTTGCTTCCCTTGCCTTTGGTGATGTTTCTAGGAAGAAGTTGCAGTGGCTGAGGTCGAAGAGGTTGCTGCCTGTGTTCTCCTTTAGGATTTTGATGGACTCCTGTCTCACATTGAAGTCTTTCAACCATTTGGAGTCTATTTGTGTGTGTGGTGTAAGGAAATGGTCCAGTTTCATTCTTCTGCCTGTGGCTGTCCAATTTTCCCAACACCATTTGTGGAAGAGACTGTCTTTTTTCCATTGGACTTTCTTTCCTGCTTTGTCGATGATTAGTTGACCATAGAGAGGAGTATCCATTCCTGGGTTCTCTATTCTGTTCTATTGATCTATGCGTCCGTTTTTGTGCCAGTACCATACTGTCTGGATGATTACAGTTTATTTTCTGTGTTTGCTTCATGCACACGAAGGAAGGGTGGCTCCACAAGGGCAGGGACTCCTGCCTGCATTTTCACTGCTCTGTTCCCAGGGCTCACAAACATGTCTTGGCATCCAGTGGATGCTCAGTTAGTGCTTGTTGAATGGATGAACTGAATGAGCAAATATCCCCTTCTCCAGGGATATCACACGGAGCCATACGTGGCCAGCTCCCTTGGTTTTTCACTCGCACTGACCCACCCTGACCTGGAAACTGAAACCAAAGGTGAACCCTTTAGTCCTCTAAACTCAGTAGAAATTATTTTGCTACTCTGTGCATTGACTGAACAAGTGGTGTTTTCACCTCCGTACTTCTGATCCAGAGTAAGTTTGTGAAGCTGGAGAAGGAAGGAGACCTTTTATATTCTGATGGCTAACTGTGGTGTCGATTCTGATAACTAACATTTATTAAGCACTTGCTGGGTCCCTGGCATTGTGCTAAGTGCTTTATGTAAATTATTCATTCTTCACCAGGGCCTTGTCAGGTGGGCGCTCTGCTTCTCCATTTTGCACATACTGCTGAGGCAGAGGGAGGCTCAGTGGGTCATGCGTTAGACTGCACCACAGTGCCACATGCCACAGTGCCTTTGGGTTCATGAGCTCATTTGCTCAGCACGTATTTATGACGCGCCCGTTCCGTGCCGGCCACTGTCCTAGGTGCTGGTGGTACGTGCAGAGCAAAATAGACATGGCCTCACCCGCGTGGAATGTCCTCTTTCCCATCCTAGGTAGGGAGAGAGGCAAAAATCAAATAATTATACAAATGCGTATAATTCAAGATTCTGGCAAGTTCTGAGAAGGAAGCACAAGAACTCTGGAACTGAGAAGTAAGGGTGCTTTGTAGCATCAGGGATGCCCCTGAGGAAGTGGCACCTTCTGGGTATCATGGCACTGAATGCTCACAGCAGCTCCCCGTGGCTCGCCTGCATCTTCTACAGATGCAGAAACTGAGGCACCCAGAAGCTGAGTGGTTGATTGTGCAGACCCCACAGTGAGTAGGGGCTGGAGCTGAGATTCACGCCCAGCCTGACTACAGAGCCTAGAACTTTCTATAACATGGCACTGTCTTCATTTTTCTGGCTGATGCCATAAAATTGCCTAAAATCCTGAAGGAATTTCACAGGGAAAACAGACCTGCCATTGGGATCTTAGCCACTAACTGGAAATTTGATGCTGTCCTTCTCTGGCCTGCAATTTTCTCAGCTGTGGACTGAAAGCCTTGGACTGTGTCTACTGGTTTTCCCTTGGTTTCCTCAGAGCCCTAGGGGGTCCAGGAAGTTCTTTAGGGGTCACTGGGGTTGATGGGGTTGAATCTGTCCTGCCTTTTTCTGCATTCCCTACTCCTACATGGTTTCATTTAAGGAAGAGTTTTTTGCTGCTTACCCATTTGACAGCCAGGAGCCTAGATCATGTCTCCTACTCTGTGAGTCTGAGATTTGACAACCCACAGGCTGCTTTGTGGGCTGAGAACTGGGCCCAAGCACAACTAGCTTTGATAAGCAGAGAGGCATGACCCAGACTATGTGATCAAACTAAACAACAACAACAACAAAAGAGTGGGTTTAATGAAAATAAATCTCAATTTGTAAAATAAAAGGCGGCACATTAATGGTTAAAGAGTGTTGTTCCCCAAGCGGCCTGCTAAAGGCTGTGTCCCAGGCTGGTGACAGACACCACAGGGGTCAGGGAAGAACACTGGGCATGCTCCCCACTCAACCAGCGGCCTTGAGGGCCCAGGAAGTCAAGAAGTATGTCCAGATAGTAGAGACCAGAAAACAGATTGTGGTAAATGTCTGCTCTCAGGAAAGCATGCTTAGTGATAAATGGCCCCTGGTGTTTCTGCTGGGAGAACTGCAGAGGTGACAGTAAATGACAATATCAGTTTAAAAGCCACATTGCCCATAAAGGGCAGGGATTTACAAGGCCTTGTATCCAAAATGGTGGTATTTTCTTAGAACATCCATCACCAGGAACCGCTGTGATGCTTCCCGCTGTTGAATCCCCCAGACCTCTGCTCTGCGCACCTGCTGGGGGACCGTCATGTCTTCACATCCTCCTACAACAGCCTGGTCCCCAGGGCCCTGGAAGGTCAAGGTCGGGCCTTTTGATCTCCCCTGTTCCCCACCACTACATCCCCTGCCTGTTGCCCCTGAAGAAGTGCCCCCAGCCACTGCCCTTTCTAAGGCTCTGGCTGTGCCACCCTGGGTCACAGGTATGGGGGGCGGGGTCCCTTCCCAGAGCACTGTGGGCCATTGTTCCCCTCTGCACCTCCTGACTCCACAGTGCTGTTGGACTTTGCTCTCTGCTTGTGTTACTTCACCTCTGCAAGAGTGGACCTCATTCACCCTCCATGCCTCCCTGCCCCTTCCCTCCAGTAGACCATGGGCCTTCTTCCCATGCAAAGGAGAAGGGAAGAATGCAGTGGTTAGCTTGGTCTGTAGATGACACGACAGAGATGTGGAGGATGGAGTAATTTCCCCGGCATCGTGGGGCCATCAAGGTGGGAAGTCAGTATTTTGACCCCTGTTCATCGGACAGATGTGCAAGAAGGGATTTCAGGAAGTCTGCTGACTCCGAAGCCAGATGTGTTTGCTGGATTGTTGGCACACTGGACTGCACTGCGTACTTACAAAGGCTGCCTCATCCTTCAGAGCCCTCCCTGCTGAGCACCTCCTCCCAGAGGCAGAAATCCATCTTCCTGCAGCAAGCACATGGCTTGTGCTTGTGCAGTCCTGCACTTTTCCCATCTGAGCATCTTGAAAGAGGGGGCACAGGTGGTTTGTTCACGAGAGGCAGTCCCGGACCATCAGCTTCATGCAGCTCCGGGCTTTCTCTTCCATGCTGTCCTGTTTTACTTATAAGCCGTGGTGCTTTTCTGTCTCTGATGTTAGCGTGTTTGCTCATTTCTTTGTAGACTTTTTTTCAGAATGTCTAAAGCACTTAAAACAGTAGTAAGCATATGTAGGCCCTTGATAATATATTGGTTATGTGGAATTGGATGTTTGCACCCAATCCATGGCTTAGGGCATGGTAGATTCTCAAGAGATGAAAGAGAAAAGAGGGAGGCAAGTTTGGAAGGAAGAGGGGAGCCACATGTCCTCCCCAGTGGGTGCTTGAAGGCAGGGACCATGACTTTTCATGTCTTCATCCGTAGCTCCTAGAACAGCACCACACACTGCACGCATGATAATTCACTCCCATAACATGCTGAGTTTAAAAAGCAAACATATGTGCCAGAGCAATAGAACAATGCACTTAAATGCTTCTTGCTCTCAGAAATCCTTTTCAGCATTTATTTTAATTATTTTCTCCACCATTCATTACAGAATTGCATTTTTTTGATTGGCAGGGCATGCACCTTTCATTTGCCACTCTGTTCTGCAAGATAGGTCTGAGGCCATTTGCTCGCACTAAAGAGGGAAATGGGGCATTTATAGAACGTATTTCTACCAGATTATGTTACTCCAGCCCTTGGGCTGCTGTCTCACTTCCCCCACATCTTCCCTCCTATGCCAGCAACCTGGCATGCCCCAGTCCTTTTCAACCAGTGAAACAGTTGTTGAAATGACCCTGCAAAATGATTATCCACTTTCTAATGATGAAATGATTCTGTGAGGTCATGGAGAAGGAAGCTGGAGAGGCCTCGCAGTCCCTCATGGTCACATGCACATCATTTTTGTATCTGCATGTTACAGACTTAATATTTTTATATCAACTTGGTTTCTTATGTAAATGAATATGATCTTAAAAGCTTGGTATTACCCCCGAATATATACCACAAAATGTACACAGTGTCATTAAATTCTAGCTAAGTACTGTTGTCTGCTGAGGTTGTGAACTTGAGGCCGGGTCTTTCATTGTTCGAAATGGAGACTTCAGGTGGTGGGAGAATGTTGAAGACAGGCCAGCATCGAAGCCAGACTTTCTCCTTGTTATAATCAGGATGGAAGTGCAATAGGAATGGGAGTGAGTAGACTTCTTGTTCTGCAACTGATGGCATTCAGTGCCATGCCAAAGCACCAGGATCATCTCATGGGCAGCACCTGCAATACACGGTCCACAGTCTCAGTGACACTGATGCTGAGAGCCTGCTGTGGGCCAGGTGCCACTCTACAAGGGTCTTACTCTTTCTCCTCCCCTCCCCCCGATCCCTCTCTCTTCTTTCTTTCATCCTTTCCCACCCTATAGTTCTAAAAAGTACTTAAAGCCACTATCACAAATTTTTAAAAATTCAATGCAAGATTTATTTTTTTTTTTTATTTTTTAAAGATTTTATTTATTTGAGAGAGAGAATGAGATAGAGAGAGAGAGCATGAGACGGGGGAGGGTCAGAGGGAGAAGCAGACTCCCCGCCGAGCAGGGAACCTGATGCGGGACTCGATCCCGGGACTCCAGGATCATGACCTGAGCCGAAGGCAGTCGCCCAACCGACTGAGCCACCCAGGTGCCCCTCAATGCAAGATTTATTATTACAAAGTGAGAAAACACAAGGAAGAGCTCATGTGGGGAATGCCAGGAATGAAAGCATAGCTAGGACTCAATCCAAGTGCAGATAAGCACAGTGCTCCCCTGCACAGGGTCGGGGTGGGGAGCAGCATTGCTCTTGATCAGGATTATCGGCAACACCCACAGTAATGGTAGGCACCAAGGCAGATGTGCTTCTCCCTTCCTCCCATTCAAACCTCTTTGGAAGCAGCAGGCACCCAGCCTGCCAGGACCTCAGTTGGTTTTGTTGCATGAGCAGGTGGGCTTCAGAAATGGGTCCTACCCTTAGGACCCTTAGGTTCTTGGGCCCAAGAGCTATGCCACCCTACCCTTTGGTTCTTGGGCCCAAGAGCTATGCCACATCAGGACTTAAACATTCAGATGCTTGCAGGGGCAGGCAGTTAAGAAGTGAATGAAGGAATTGGGTATGAGGGGCATTAGGGAGTGGTGGGGAGTGTGGCAAGTAGAGAGTTTATGCTGCTGATGGGCCTTGGTCCATTACAAGGCCCTGTGGGAATGATACAGGGCGGAGCTGGTAGGGGGCGCCCAGACACATAGATCACCCGCTGTCTGGGGTTGACCCTCTGTCATCACTGCTCTTCCTCTTGGTCTCACCTTGCTACAAGACACAGGGGTAGGTAGACTGACCAGCAGTTTTCAGGCTGAACTCTGTGGAGCCCCTTTGGTTGCTGGAGGGAGAGGGGGAACGTGTAGGGGAAAGATGGCTGTGTTGCCGTCCTTCCATCTCTTTCTCACTGCCCTTGATCCCTTTCTTCAGAGGATTCGTCACCATCAGAAAATATTCTGTTTATTTATCTGCTCCGTTACCCATTTACTTCCTTCTCCAAAGTGAATGCAGTGTTTCTCAGCCACTGGAACTTGGTCACGAAGAATTTACTCTGTAAATGCCGTTAGAATGAATGAGTGATTGAAGAGCGAACAGGTTCTACTTTTCCAGTAGTTACACCTCTTAACTAGTTCCTTTATTTGGTTGCATCGGTAACAGTTGTCCTTTCATTCCTGGTTCCCTGTTTTTTTATCTTTGGAATTGATTCTGAATTTCATCAGATACCTTTTGAAGAATTATCAAGAGGCTCAGATGTTTGGTTTTCCTGACTTAGAAGTATGGTCGATTGTGTTAATAAATTTACCAACAGTGTGTTGTCCCACCTGGGATAGGTCCCACCGTGTTGTGCTCATGGTAGAACATGTGTTGTTGTTTTCCAGAAAATAAGAGTGACAGTACTAGCAATATCTAAAATACATTGTACTCCTGCTGCCTGTCAGTTTCTCTTTACAGTGGTTGACATGTGCTCTTCTGTGTCACCCTAAGCACTTCTCAGGATGGTCTGTTCCTACTTCCCAGAGAGGGAACCTCATGAAATCTAGGCATAATGAGGGCATGGTGCCCAACAATGGTTAAATCTCAAAGTTAGCGATTATGATGATTTTAAAACTTTGCATCTCTGATTATTTGCTTAAAATATTAATTCCTAGAAGTCAAAAGGTGTTTGGAATATACTGAGAAATTGCACTTTAGAATGTGACCACTTGATAAGCAATCTGTAGGAATGGCCTCTTTCACCTCCTTCACAGCAAATTGGATGGTATGTTCTAGTGGTTTTAGTACACATTGTCTTTGATTACCAATAAGACTGATCTTTTTAAGAAGATTATTGGTCATTCTTTCTTTTTTTTTTGAGATTTATTTATTTGAGAGAGAGAGCCTGAGACCAGGCGGGTGGGAGGGACAGAGGGAGAGAGAGAATCCCAAGCAGACTCCACACCCAGCATGGAGCCCAGCATGGGGCTCGATCTCACAACCCTGAGATCATGATGTGAGCTGAAATCAGGAGTCGGATGCTTAACAGACTGAACCATCCAGGCACCCCTTAATGAAAGCTTTCTGAATGGATATTGGAGTTGGGTCCTGCAGGGTAAGAAGAAGAAAGCATTGAACTTCACCCTGTGGGGGAATGGTCAGTTTGGCAGGAGTGAGGGGTTAGAATGGGCCCCACACTCCTGCCCCAGCACCATCAGCTCCATGGTCCACATTTCATCCTGACAGTCCAAGGGGTGATGACATTGTACTCCAGCCTAAAGAAGAGGCAGGATTTCAGGAAACAGGAAAGAGGAAGCAGGAAGCCCTAGGCGGAGGGACGATGTGAGCACAGGCTCAAGAGCTTAGCCTTCACAGCACATGCACACACCATGTCCTCACTTTTCATTTAGGTGGAGTGGGTTGTGTGGGAGACACAATGGCAGATCTTGGTGTCAGGCTGGTTTAACATTCCTGCCGTGCACAGCGTTGATACAGAGGTAGTTAATCCTGCTTTCCCTCCTAATTAGGTACTTTGGTTTGAGGTACAGCGAGAGGGAAGATCAGCCTAAACCGCTCTGACAATTTCCATTTTGTCCACACCCTCGAGGTCTGTACTGGGAGTAATGAGATTTCTGATGAACCATGAGACAGTTACAGGTTTTGTGTCTGGATGTTAATCTTGAAGGAGTCCTGGGCCTACGGAGATCCTTTATGGGGTAGTAGAATTCAGCTTGCTGGAGTGGGCTGCCCTTCTCTACCCCAGGGCCCGCTAAAGTCAGGGGCATGCAATGAGTGTCATTTTAATTAAGGATGCAAGGTGGTTATTCGTACAGAAAGAGTCCAAGTGAGTCAGGCCTATGTACATCAATACTGTGCAGAAGGTAGAAAGCCTAATAAGGCGTAGACAGGAGCGGTACTATGGAGACCTACTTCAATGAATATATTAAGTGTTTGTCATTAGCATGTCTTTGTTGCTATGTGACCATGCACTCCTGAATATTTGAAAACCAATGACTAGTCTATGTGGTTTTGAAACGGTGCCTCCAATCTTGCTTACATTATACATCAGCTCCACCTCCAATCTTGCTTACAGTATAAATCAGCTCCTCAAATGCTCTGTTTTACCTCTCTGAATTACTGCATGTTCCAAATTAGTGGAGCCCACTGTAATAAGATTTTATTCCACTCCTTTAAATTAAATTTTCTTCTCACTTTGCTCTGGTTGTCCAACCTGACTAGGCTTTACGACGTTATTAAATTAGTTAATGTCACATGGTATGCCACAAGCACTGGGCTCCCTGGAGCCAAGCTCCGCCATCAGGTGGTTTTAGACAGTTGTCCAGGTATTTGCCTGTGCTGTTCCAATTCCCCGAATTCCTCCTGCACCTGTTCACCTGGTGAGCTCCTTTTTGCATCACAAAACCCTGCCCACTACTCCCCTGCGAAGCCTTTCCTGACTCCACCTGAATTATGCCTTTTTTGAAGTTAGTGCTTAGAAAAATGTTTGCTTTTTCTGAGGAGCTGGAATGCTTTCTCATTCTGATAATGGAAATTGTGTGTCTGGCTGTGTCATGTCCTCTAGCTCAGAGCTAAACCACGTTAGAGAGGCCACATGGCACTGTGAGACTAGAGAACCCCCAGACAGGCAGGCCTGAATTTGAGTCCCAGGTCACTGGCTGCAGGACAGTCTGTTGAGGCTCAAGGTATCATCTGTAAAATGGGACTAATATCTAGTTCTTAGATTTTATTTTATTAAAAGACTGTATTTATTTATTTTTGAGAGGGAGGGCGAGAGAGAGAGAATAAGTGATGAGGGGGGAGCAGGCAGAGGGAGAAGCAGACTCTCTGCTGAGCAGGGAGCCCAATGTGGGGCTCGATCCCAAGACCCTAGGATCATGACCTGAGCCGAAGGCAGACGCTTAACTGACTGAGCCACCCAGGCGCCCTAGTTCTTAGATTTTAAATGTATGTTATTAAGTGACACAATGCCTGATCTCTTGACACGTTAAAACAACATTCATTCTTCAATGTTTGTGTTCATTTCCTGCTTTGTTTTGGTCTGCATTTCTCTGATCTCCTTTTAAAAATTGTCTTACTTTCTACTTGACATTGAAATTCCTTGTTCCCAAATCTCTTTCTATTTTTATCATTTTGTTTTCTACATTTATGTCGTGAGCTACCTAACCTCACCTGTGAAACTGGCCAAGATGCGCTGAAATAAGCTATTCTGTTTTTAAAGTGCTTGTAATTGTCCCACGCAGTTTGTGAGGGAGCCATGGTGCCCTGGTCCTCCCATACTGCTTTTCTCCTCCAGGGTTGGGGTGATGATGGAGCAGTCCATGGGGATGCTGAGCCAGATGGGCAAGTGCTACTTTATTAATACATTGGCAGAACCCCCACACCTCATTGCATGATCCTGCCAAAAGCAGGTTTGCAAAGTTTGGCTTGGGCTTGAGGCCAAAAATGGAGACTTCTTCCTCCAGTTCATCTAGATGCAGGGATCCATGAACTCAGATGTAGCTGCAGAAATAGGAAGAGTTGTGGTGAGCAGACCCTGAGTATACTTAACCAGATGGCACCTCTGAACATCAGATCATTGAGGTGGCTTTACTATGGGTGCTGGGACCCCACTCAATGGGATGTCAGTTGATCAGGGTCCAGGCATCAGTGACTTGAAAGGTGATTCTAAGGTGCAGCCAGGGTTGAAACTACTGAGCCGCTGAGTCCCTCAGCACCAGGTGGTGCATATTGGATGGGTGCAGGAAGCAAAAGCCAGATCCCTTTCTGGGACTCTGTGGATGGAGGAATAACCAACAGGAAGATACACACAGGCTTGCTTTTTTGAAACTCAGCAGATGAATGTCAGAGTCTGACCAATTGGATGGGCGTCTCCTACCCTTTTAGGGAGATGTAAGTGAGTGGGGAGGAGAGAGACCAACAGTGTTCTTAGTGATATTCTGGAGATGGGCATGAGCTCCCTGCTGTCCAGAAAGGCAACATTGCTCAAGGGGGACACTTTGGTCTGAGGGTGCAGTGAGCATTCTTGCACCCTGCCTAGCCTTGGGAGATCTCAGTCCTGTGGGTTTCCACTGAGGAAGCTGTCAGCCCAACATCTTGCTTTGGGAAAAGTTCTGTTTGAGATCCACATGTGCTGCTCAGTGATTGGGATGCCAGCTTTACCCTCTCGGTTAATTGTACCCTAGTCTTAAAGTATGAGGAAGGGCGTGAAAAGGAAGCAAAGTTCTCCCGTACAGGGCACTTTTGGGGGAAAGCCGGTATGGCTGCCCATCTTCTTCTGTTGCTTAAGCTGACCAGCAAGAAATATGGATCTGTCCTTAGATGTGGGGCTTGCATTCCCCAAATGGAGGATCTGCAAGGTGTGGTACCTGCACTTTAGCCACAGAGCTATTCGTTCCTTCTACCCCCAGTGTTTGTTATTTCAGGACTCTTCTTTAGGCAATTTAGTTCAGATTCAGCTATTACTGTTCATCTTGGGAATGGACAACTGAGCTTGTTGCCAAATTAACTTGGCTGATGTTGATTTCAGCTTCTGGCTTTGTGGCTCATTATGGGACTGACTTGTTTATTCTTCTCAGGCACACATGAATCGTTCTCCAGGAGGACCATGTGTTTGGCCACTAAACAAGTCCAACAAATTTAGTAAGGTTGAAATCATATGAAGTACCTTTACCATCCATGATGGTATGAAACTAGAAATCAGTAATGGGAGAAAAATTCACAGATACCTAGAAATTAAACAACAGAATTCCAAACATCCAGTGGGTCAAAAGAGAAACCAAAAGGGAAATTAAAAAATATATTGAGACAAATGAAAATGGAAACAAAACACAGCACAAGTTAAGCGATGCAGCAGAAGCAGTTCAAAGGGGGTTTTATGGCAGTAGATGTCTATGTTAAGAAAAAAGTAAGATCTCGCATAAACAATGTTAACCTCAAGGAACTAAGAAAAAATAACAAACTAAGTCCAAAGTTTGGCAGAAGGAAGGAAATAATAAAGATCAGAGCAGAAATAATTCAAATAGAGACCTAACAAAACAATAAAAAAGAACCATGGAACGGAGTTGGTTTCTTGAAAAAATAAAACTGACTTGAAAAAATAAAACTGACAAACCTAGACTATGAGAAAAAGAAAGAAGACTCAAATAAATAAAATTATAAATAAAGAGGAGATATTACAACTGATACCACAAAAATACAAAGGATCATAAGAGGCTACTATGAACAACTATACCTTAACAGATTGGATAACCTAGATGAAATGAATACATTTCTCAAAGCATACAAACTACCAATCTGAATCATGAAGAAATAGGGAATTTGTACAGACCAAAGACAAGTAAGGAGATGGAATAAAACCTCCCAGCAAAGAAGAGCCCAGGACCACATGCCTTCACTAGTGAATTCTACCATACATTTAAAGAAGAATTACGCCAGTGTTCACAAAGTCTTCCAAAAATGAAGAGGAGGGAACACTTCTAATCTCTTTTCACAAGGCTGGCATTACTCTGATACTAAAGCCAGATAAGGGCACTATAAGAAAAGAAAATTACAAGCCCATATCCCTGATGAACATAGATGCAGAAATCCTCAGCAGAATACCAAAAGCAAACCAAATCCAACAGCACATTAAAAAGATCATATACAGTGATCAAGTGGGATTTATTCTTGGGATGCAAGGATGGTTTAACACCCACAAATCTATAAATGTGATACACCACATTAACAGAATGAAGGATAAAAATCATGGTCATCTCAATAGATGCAGAAAAAGCATTGACAAAATTCAGCATCCTTTCTTGATATAAAATCAACAAGTTCAATATAGAAGGAATGTATTTCAACATAACAAAGGTCAAATATGACAAGCCCACAGTTAACATCATACTCAAAGGTCATAAACTGAAAGTTTTTCCACTAAGATCAGGACCAAGACAAGTATGTTCATTCTCACCACCTTTATTCAACACAATACTGGAAATCTAAATAGAACAATTAATGAGGAAAGAGAACAATTAATGAGGAAAGAGAAATAAAAGTTATCCAGATCAGAAAGGAAGAAGTTAAGTTGTTTCTGTTTGCAGATGACATGATCCTATACATAGAAACCCCTAAAGACTCCACAAAAACTGTCGGAATGAATTTAAAAAGTTACAGGATACAAAATCAACATACAAAATCAGATGCATTTCTACACAATGGCTACAAACTGTCCAAAAAAGAAATTAAGAAAATAATTCTATTTATGATTGCATCAAAAGGAAAAGAAAATGCATAGGGACAAATTTAACCAAGAGGGTGAAAGATGTGTGCACTGAAAACTATAAAACACTGATGAAAGAAATTAAAGAAGACATGAATAAATGCAAAGATATCCCATGTTCATGGATTGGAAGACTTAATATTGTTAAAATGTCCATACCACCCAAAGTGACCTACAAATTCAATGCAACCCTACCAAAATTTCAATGGCATTTTTTACAGAAATAGAAAAATAATCCTAAAATTCATATGCAATCACAAAAGAACTCTAATAGTCAAAGAAATCTTGAGCAAGAAGAACAAAGCTGGAGGCATCATATTTCCTGATTACAAACTATATTACAAAGCTATAATAATCAAAACAATATGGTGCTAGGGGTGCCTGGATGGCTCAGATGGTTAAGCATCTGGCTCTTGATTTTGGCTCAGGTCATGATCTCAGGATCATGGGATCAAGCCCTACATCGGGCTCCATGCTGAGCATGGAGCTTGCTTAAGATTCTCTTTCTCCCTCCCCCTCTGCACATCCCACCCCCTGCCTTCTCTCTCTCTCTCCCTCTCTCTCTCTCTCAAAACAAAAACAAAACCCAATATGGTGCTGACACAGAAACAGACACATAAACCAATGGAACAGAAAAAGCAACCTACAAAATAGAAAAAGATATTTGTAAACCATAGAATTGATAAGGAGTTAATATCCAAAATATATAAGGCCCTCCTACAACTAAATAGAAAAAAAAAAAATCCTATTTTAAAAATGGGTAGAGAACCTGAATAGACATTTATCCAAAGAAAACATACAGATTGCCAACAGGCATATGAAGAAATGCCCAATGTTACTAAGCATTAGGGAAATGCAAATGAAAACCCCAGTGGGAATCATCTCACACCTATTAGGTTGTCTACTATTTAAAAATGAAATAGATATCAATTGTTGGTGAGGGTGTGGAGAAAGGGGAACCCTTGTACACTGTTGGTGGGAATGTAAATTGGTGCAGACATCATGGAAAATAGTATGGATATTCCTCAAAAAAATAAAAAATGGAACTACCATATGATCCTATATTCTCACTTCTGGGTATTTATCTAAAATCATTGAAATCAGAATCTTGAAGAGATACCTGCACCCCCTATTCTTTGCAGCATTATTCACAATAGTCAAAGTATGGAAACAACCTAAATTGCATTGATGGATGAATGGATAAAGAAAATGTGATACACACACACACACACACACACACACACTGGAATATTATTCAGCCTTTAAGAAGAAGGAAATCCTGATATTGGTGACAACATGGATGGACCAATGATAAATGAAATAAGCCAAACACAGAAAATCAAGTACGTATGTTCTCACTTACATGTAGAATCTAAAAGTCAAACTCACACGAGGAGGGCACGTGTTGTGATGAGCACTGGGTGTTATATGCAACTAATGAATCATTGAACACTACATCAAAAACTAATGATGTACTATACAGTGGCTAACTGAACATAATAAAAAAATAAAAGTCAGACTCATAGAGCAGAGAGTAGAATGGTGGTTCTAGGGGCTGGACCAAGGGGGAAATGAGAAGGTGATGGCCAAAGTGTACAAAATTTCAGCTCTGCAAGATAAATAAGTTCTGGAGATCCACTTTATAGTACAGCAACTGTAGCTAACCGTACTGTGTTGTAGACTTAAAATTTGCTAAGAGGGTAGATTTTATGTTAAGTGTTTTTAACACACATACATCATCATCATCATCATAGGCTGAGTAGGAAGCAACTTTGGGAGGTGGTGGATATATTTACGTCCTTAATGGTGGTGATGATATCACAGGTGTGTACTTATCCCCATACTCATCCAGTTGTATACATTTAGTAGGTACAGCTTTTTACATATCAATCACACCTTAATAAAGTGATTTTTTAAAAAATTAGCTTATTTAGCCTCAGCTTAGTATGTCCCCTAATGGCAACAATCCTTTGGTTTAGAATTGTGGAAAGAGCTTGGCCTTTGGCAAATGGGAAACCTGAAATGGCATCCTAGTTCTACTAGGAATCAGTGTGACCTTGGGCAAGTTATTCAGCCTCTCTGGCTTCGATTGCATAGATGAAGCTATTGTTGTGATGAATAAATAAAGTAACTTATATACAGTATATCCTACCTAGGACAGAGGTGCTTAACAGCCGCCGATAGTCTCCTCATGTTCCCCAGATCCATCTCTTTAGATTATCTTTTAATGTTTTTTTCCCCCTGAACAATTCAATTACCAGAATTTTTGTCACTGACATTTTCCAGCTCCTTCTTTCATTTCACAATTTGTACACTCTGTTCCCTCTGCCTGGAATGTTGGTCTTTCCCCTCCCATTGCAGCTGTGCTTGCTTAACATGTCTCTTCCCTCAAAAGACGGTACATCACCGCCTCTTACATGTTCTCCCAACACACAAGTTCCTCTTCCTTACAGCACTTACTGCTACTGTGACTTTACATGGATTTGGGTCATGCTTTCAACTAGTGCCTGCTTCTCACTATAAACTCCATGAGGACAGAAACAAGATCCTTTTGTTTTCACTACTGTCTCCTCGGTGCCTAACACGCTGCTGTCTATAGTAGGTATTCAGTAATTATTCATTGCAATCTAGAAATTCTGTGTTTTCATTTCTAATTTTTGTATTTATAGCCAACTCTCATTGCTCTTGACCTTTGAGATCATTCCTATAAGTTCTTTCTGCCCACCCCCCCCCCACCTTCCTTATGTATCATCTCCAGTGCTCCCACCTACCAGCTTCCTCAGAGGGCTGTCCTTGCGCTGGAGTCACTTTGGCAATTTGCAGAGCCAGAAGTGCCTAGGAGCTTACACACCCCTCCCAGGTGGTCCTGTAGCCCATGATGGGTGGTCCCAGGATTGTGAGCATCCAACTGTCTAGCACTGAGGTATGACATGCCCTCCAGAACTCCCCATGGGATCAGGCTGGCGCTGCACTTGCCTGATGTCACCTTCCCTCCCTATCCTGCTGGTCTTCCTGGGAGAACTCCTTAATGGGTCACTTGCCAGTGAATCCTTATCTCAGGGTCTGTATCTGGAAAAGCCCAACTAAGATAAGTGTATATCTGAAAGGGTAGAAATCATGGATAGAAACTTAGAACTCGAGGCCTGGACAGAGTCCTAGATGTTAACCAGTGAGATTCCCATAACTCATTTCTTCGGACATTTTATTGAATATGTGTCTTGGACTGGGACTCTGATGGGCTGCAGATGGGTAAACTGAGGCCTAGAGAGGACATGTGGGCCACAGAGCACATGAGTGGTGGTGACCGGACAAGAATCTGAGTCTCCTGGTTCTTGGGCAAAATACAGTCCTTGGCTCTAGTTCTTCCTCCTCCTTTATGAAACTCTGGTGGCTATAGGTGGGGGTGGAGCTCTCACGGCTCCTCCCCTGCTTCACTCTCTCCAAAGGCAAGGTAGTGTCCAGGGCACACGGAAACATGAGAGATGAGGGGTGTTGCCCATGGGCCCAACTGGACCGTGTTGTCAGTGGCTGGAGTCTTGAGGGCTTCTCTGGCTGGCTGCTCTCTGCCTCCTTGGGCTCTGGTGATGGCAGGGGTGGATTTTCATCTTAGTTGAGCTGTAATTTCAGAGTTTTGAGTGTGGAGGGGTGGATGTGACCGTGGGGGGCCTGGGGGCAGAGATGGTAGTAGACAGTGTGCGTCTGGGTTAGCTCAGATCCCAGGGAAGCCTAGGATTGTACAGACCACTCATCCTCCACCATGGGCCTTGGAGAGAATCCCTCCTGCCTTCAAGGAATTCCCTCCTGCTTGCTTTCATCTCTTCCCTTTCACCGTCAGAAGAAACTGGGACACAAGGTTAGGGTGGGGCTCGGGGCAAAGGCTTATTTCAGGCCACCTGAGTTGCCTCTGCCAAGGTCAAAAGGGATGTTCTTAGCACCAGGTGGCTCAGTTCTGTCCAGGCTGTGAGGGGCCAAGGCTTCCTAATTAGGGTTTATATCAAAAGTGTTATAGTATTAAGTCAATTGATTTGTTCTGGAGTGTCCCCTTTGCTATTTTCAAATCTGTGACAGAGATACAGAGCTGTTACAGGTTCTGAACAAATGTCTTATGTCATTGTGCCCAGCAGAAAAACAAAAAAAAATCAAGCAAACAAGTCCCTTATTCCAGTGAAAGCCATGAGCTTGTTCTCTTGTAGCAATTCACTAGAATCTTCCTTTCAATCCTGACATTTTCTCAACAGAAGGATGGCACAGCCATAGGGCAGGCAGTGGCTTCCTATGTGCACGTATTTGCAGGAATATCCTACCAAATACGCACTTCCAGTATCCCCTGACTGTGCTCCACCACAGAGCTGCCATGCTTCTTGGAAATGATAATGTGGTCAGTGGTTTATGGTAGTTATCCCATGGAGAGATCACCACAGTTCTCCAGCTCTGAGCTAATAACAGAGGCATGTCTTCTCCCAACACAGTAATTACCTCTCAGTGGTGGTGGCTGGTGGCCTGGCGAGGAAGAGCCCTGGCAGATGGAGGGGCTGGAGAATGGCAGCCTCGGTAATTGACATGGCTGACAGTGAGTCATGCACACAAGAGCGGAGTGGGAGCAGATATGGGGCGGGGGGGGGCCGGATATGAAAAGGCCCATCTTTGGAGCATTTTCATAAACCCAGATCTGTTTCTGTGGAAACAAGGCAGCATCCACCAGAACCATTCTGCACCCACACAGACAGAGACATGTATGAAGGGGAGCCTGAGCCGGGGGTTTGGGAGAGGACATGGTTGGGGGCTGCGCCTGGAGCACCTCTGTCTTTGAGTTTTCATTGGCTGTCTTCTCTCCCTTCTCTCTGCTCCCACAGATTTGCCTGCTCTTTTCTTCTTAATTATCCTTATATTCTTCTCCCCACTCTGGCCAGCTGCTACCTGGGCCAGAGTGCCATTGCAGACTCAACTCATTCTTGATTCCAAACGGCTTTAGATGTTTATGGTTTTTGGTCTGGGTGGGATCAGCCAGCTGTGACTCATGGGCCAAATCTGGAGTGCCTCCTGTTTTTGTAAATAAAGTTTTATTGTAATACAGCCATGCCCCTTTACTTATGTATTGTATATGGCTCCTCTCACATGACAAAGGCAGCGTTGAGTAGTCATAACAGAGACCATATGGCTGCAGAGCCTGAAATATTTAGCTTATAGCACCTAATCTGATCCCTCTCATCCAGCCGTTTGTCTCCCTTCTCCAGCTTCCTGGAGAACAAAAGCCCATTTGATTATCCCCAGGCCTAGGTCCCAACCACCCTGCCACTAATCCCAGCCCAGGCTGGTGGGGGTAGACCTGGGAGGGGAGCTGGCCTGTAATTTTTTTCCAGCCAATAGCAAAGGGCTGGTCATGGCTGCCTACAGCACTGAGAAAGGGTCTGAGTCTACATCAAATCTCAGCAGGAAAGAGGACCGTGATCACTTTTTGCTGTCTGTTCTGGGAATTTGAAGAGGGAGCCATGTGACATTTGTTGTCCATCTGGACATTTCCTTTCATTCCTTTCCTTTCCCTTCCCCCTCCTCTTTTATCCCCAATTCCTTTAATATATATTTACTCAAAAAGAAAACATGCTGATTTGCTATTATGTTACAGGCACTGCTGTATTAGTCAGGAGGGGCTAAGCCACGCCGCAGTAACAAACAACCCCCAATTCTCAGTGGCTTAAAACAACAAAACTCTCTTGGTTGTTCATGCTACAGTACATCCATCCTGGCCTGGCAGAAGGCCTGGTCATCACAGTGACCCAGGTCTGTAGGTCAGTGGTGCATCTTGAGCTATCCATGTCAGGGCCAGAGAGAAAGAGCTCAGCGCAGAAGTAACATACACCCATCTCTGCTTGTAACTCAGAATTATAAGGCTCCATTCAACCACAAGGAGGTCAGGAAATATATTTCTACCACATACCTAGAAAGGAAGGAGAACCTGATATTGGCTGAGTAGCATAATGATCACCAAACACTGATGATACAGAGATAAATATTAACAAACCACACAGTCTGTGCTCTGGAGCAGAACCAAGTCTCAGATGTGACTTATTGAGTTTTTACTGCAAACCCAACACTCTGTAGTCATTATGACATCTGATCTTCACACCAGCCATGAGAAATGTTCTCACTTACAGGTGATAAAACTGAGTCCCAGCAAGGTTAAATGACTTGATTAGAATCACTCAGCTCATGGGTCTTGAAGGCATAATCTTGATTTCAAAGGAACACCTCTGTCCATGATGCCACAAGGGCTCCTTGTTTCACTGTTCTAGCTCTGGCTTTTTATTCCTGCCTATGGTGTCCCAGCTACTGGTGGAGCAGGGGGAAAAATCCATTTAGGAACTCATTGATCATGGTGAGTAAAGATGAGAGAACCGAATCCTGGCTTGACTCACCTAAATCAGTCCCATCTAGTAAATATGATCATTTTGTTCAATGTCAGATAAATCATCGTAATGCTTCACAAGCAACCTTCATTAAATTCCATTTTTAGAAACCACCTCCTCCCCTCTGTGAGATCTGTTCATGACTCCCAATTGCCTTCAGGAAAAAGTCTAAATTTCTTTGTTTGGATTTCAAAGTCCTGCTCAGTGGGGCACTCATCCTCCTCATGGCCCCTCCTCCTTGTTCAGTGTGCTCCATCTCCATCCCAGCTTCCACCCCTTGGTGCTTCTTAGATGCAGAGGTTCAGCGCAGAGAAGGTGCAAATCTGGACTAAGACATTAACAGTGGGATGGATGGAGAGAGACTGAGAGACCATGTACAAAGAAGTAAAGTGTACATTTCTTGATTGGGGCAACAAATGGTCAAAATTCTGAAGACAGTGAAGGGAATAACAGGTGCAGGAGAGTGATCTCATGAGGTTGCTTTGTCTTTGCCCCATTCTCATGTCCCAAGGAGTCAGGGACCCACCTTTCCCTCCCCTTGTCTCTCTTGTATATGTGATCTTTTAGAGAACTAACTGCCTGGCACATAATTCACCATGTCACTCAGTAAATAGTTGTTAAACTGAACTGGTTTGATAATGATGATATGGCAATAACCATAGGAGCTGCAGTCAGTATTGCACACCTACTATGTTCTTGTCTCCATGCTTGATCCCTCACCTACATCATCTTACCTAATTATCATAACCCCCAGAAGCAGTTATAATACCCCCAGTCTACATATGAGAAAATAGTTTGAAAACTTAAAAAACCTTCTCCAAAGAACCTGAATCAGGATGTGACCCCACAACTGTCTACTTGCAAAACACAGACCATTTCCTCTGTGCCACTACTTCTCCAAGGACAATATGTTTCCTGTTGCTGATGCAAGGAATTTAGGTCAAATACGTGAATTTTTAGAGGCCAACTCCCTGGCTGGCATGTAACAGCAAAATTCCTAGAAGGTTTGAATTATGCATCATTGAAGCCATTCCATTAGAAAGTGAAAATGTCAGACACACACCCACAGCTCAGCACATGTGCAATCTAGCAGTCATTTACTTGAAAATAGCATTCTTGTTACAAAGGCATAATGTCGCAGACTGAATCTCCAGCCTACATATGCAAATTTAGGTTCTCTATGTACACTTGAGGAAAGGGATGGAGTCTGGTCAGGGTAAGTGGTGTGAGGGCAGAGGCACCCTCCTTCCATAGCTCTAGGAATGTGGCACCGAGGAAAGGGGCCTAATTCATCAGGGCAGCTCAATCAAGGTGAATATGGGGGTGGTCCCTGGCTTACTCTTCAGTGAGCCATTTCTTTCACCTCAGGATGGGGAGCAGCTTCGAGCTGTTCACGTCACCTCATTCTCTGGACTCATGTGCCTCTTCGAATCACTATTTTTGTATCCGTCAGATAAATACCTAGAAGTTCAACTGCTGGGTCATGGGATTATTCTATTTTTAACTTTTTGAGGAACCTCCATACTGTTCTCCAGAGTGGCTGCACCAGCTTGCATTCCCACCAACAGTGTAGGAGGGTTCCCCTTTCTCCACATCCTCGCCAACATCTGTCATTTCCTGACTTGTTCATTTTAGCCATTCTGACCAGTGTGAGGTGATATCTCATTGTGGTTTCGAATTGTGTTTTCCTGATGCTGAAGAATGTTGAGCATTTTTTGATGTGTCTGTTAGCCATCTGTAGGTCTCAGCTTCTTCAATATTAAGTGGGTATAGTAATTGTATCTACTTATTTGGATTGTTGCTGAGGTTAAATAAATACATGTAAAGTGCTCAGGACAGTGAGCAAGCACTCAGTGAATATTAGTTGTTTACCATCATCATCATCACAATTCACTGTGGGATGAGCACTGACTTTGGAGTTGAATGCCCACTTTTTCATTATTGATTAGCTGTGTGACCTTAGGCAACTCATTCATGCTCTCTAGATCTCTGTTTCCTCAATCGATGCATATTGATCTAGGACTTTCTAAATGTCAGGTACATTGCTAAGCACTTTCCATATATTATCTGTCAGCTTCCAGCAATACCATGAGATAGATTACAGATCCGCTCTTATAGATATGGAGACAGAGGTTCAGAGAAGCAAAGTAAATTGTCCCATATCACAGTCAGTAAGTGGTAGAGCCAGGTTTGAGCCCAGATACTTCTGTTTCCAAAGCCCATGCTCTTCACCAACACAGCGGAGCATTCCCAGCTCTGAGGGTTCTTGAGGGGTCTAAACAAGATCTGAAATTGTGAAACACCTATTACAGGTGTAGACTGTAGTGGGTATTCAAACATGGGAGTAGAAGCACTTTTATCATTACGGTTATCAACTGCTGCTCCTCCTTGTCCTCCTCCCCACCATCAGGCTTTCCCTAGGATGCCCCTGACCCACTGTACATACCTTGCCCCTCCTCATGCTGCCCAATAACTTGGACCCTGTGTTCTCCAGCCTTCTCACCCTTGTCCATGCTGTTCTTTCCACTCCCCCATCTCTGCACGTTCACGCCTCAGCCAGCCTTTCATCCAGATCACAGATACTTCCTTTCCATGGGGACTGTACTTGTCCTGCTCTTGCCTCAAACTAAGCCTGAACTGCGGCACTTCTGCATCCTTAATGATGTGTGTTATGAACTCCACTTGTGGGTTTATTGACTTATCAGTCATGCTCTGACTAGACTTCAGGCTTCAGGAAGGCAGGGACCAGGTGTGGAGTTCATTGTCATGTCCCCAGCCCAACTGGACACATGAGAAGCATTCAACAGCAGATGAATAGGCATATAATACATTCTTATCTGTTCCCTGGAACACCGTTGCAGCACAGTGTGCAAAAGTGTATTCTGCCCAGAGGTTTTCCTAGTCAAGTAAGTTTTAGAAGTACTTCTTATATCCCCATTCCTGAAGAGCCATGTAAATAGTGACATGCCAAAGGATCTGAGAAGTCCTGCAAAAAAGAAGCCCATTTTCATTTTCCAACCCTAGGAAACTTATTTGCCCATTAATCTCCTTTCCACTCATTACTCTTCAGACCTCTTCCCTGTGTATGTTATAAGAAATTAAGAAGATAAAGCTTCTCTTGTCCAATGTTAATGGAGAATATTTGTAATTCTGGTCGAGAGAGAAAGAGAGGGAGCTTCCTTCAACTTCAGCCTTCTGGAAATAGAGCTGCCCCATGGAAAGATAAGCATCAGCACCCACCAGAAGTGGCCTAGTCAATAGTGGGATGACCAGAAGAATTACCTCCCCTTCAGTGAGAGCTCAAACCACAGGAGGTCACCAGGAGGGACCAAGGAGAAGCAGGAGACTTGTGTCCCTGGCTTGTGGGGCTCAGTTAGGGGAGGGAGGGAGATGGAGATTGACAGCTGTGATTCCCTGGTGGACATTTTGTTTGCTTTGGGGAGGAGAGACTGTCAAATGCAGAGCATTTCCTACTTACCTGGCTTCTTTTGTGTTAATTCACTTACTGTGTACAATGACCCCAAGAGGTAGGCATCATCCCTTTCCAGGGAGAAATAAACAAAAACAAATGGACAAACAATCTTGTGTCACAGTTTAAAATGCAAGTTATATGCATATAACTGATGAATTATTGAACTCTACATCTGAAACCAATGATGTTCTTTATGTTGGCTAATTGAATTTAAATTTTAAAAAAAGAAAAAAAAAAGAAAATGCAAGTTCTGTTATTTGGAAAGTAAATAAACTTGCATTTTCAACAGTGAATAAAGCAAGCTCTAAAATAATCAAGTGGCAGGTCTCCCTGATTTCGTTTTTAGTTCAGTGAATGGGGCTTTTAAAGTTCATTTCATAACCCACCAGTTATTTGGTATCTGCCATATTCTTTCCTCTTTCTGACAGCCTTGGGGGTTAATATTACTACTCCCTTTTACCAACGAGGAAACTGGAGCTAAGAAGGCAGTGATAATTCCTTCAGCATCCATGCAACGAATGATTGCTTGGCTCCTACTGGGTATTGGGTGCTGTATAGAGTCTGCCGTAGGAGGAGCTTATTTAAAGTATTACCCACTAGTCTTTGTTGTGCATATACAGGTATGTGTTCTGATATGCTGTGGTTCTGTGACTCCGTGTTTGTGCCCCTCCAACAGACCTAATCCCCAGTAGGATGATGTTTGGAGATGGGGCGTCTGGGAGGTAATTAGGTCATAAGGGTGGGGCCCTTGTTAATGGGATTAGTGCCCTTATAAAAGAGGCCCTGTGAGTTCCCTCCCTCTTTCCACCATGTGGGGACACAATGAGAAGACAGTTGTCTATAAACCAGAAAGCAGAGGCTCACTAGACTGAGTCTGTTGGCAGCTTCATCTTGGACTTCATCCTCTAGAACTGAGAGAAGTTAGTTTCTTATTTAAGCCCCCCCCCCGACCCCCGGCCAAGTGACGGTGTTTTGTTATAGCAGCTCAAAGAAGTGGTGTTTTATATGGGTCATCATTTTTTTTTTAAGATTTTATTTATTTATTTGACAGAGAGAGACACAGCAAGAGAGGGAACACAAGCAGGGGGAGTGGGAGAGGGAGAAGCAGGCTTCCCGCCGAGCAGGGAGCCTGATGTGGGGCTCGAACCCAGGACCCTGGGATCATGACCTGAGCCGAAGGCAGACGCTTAACGACTGAGCCACCCAGGCGCCCCTAGGGGTCATCATTTTTAATCCTCATAATTAGTAGGCACACAGATGGGATTAGTGTTGACATTTAACAGATGGAGAAACTGAGGCATGAGATTCAGAAAAACTTGTCTAAGGAGACATAGTTGCCAAGTGGCAGACCAGGATCCAGACCCACGCATTCAGGGCTGTGTGCCCAAGTAATGCTCAGATGTGACATCTCATAAAACAAATGTTCCTTCCCTACAGCCTGTGGCCTTGCTGTCAGCCTTGTTAATAAAGAGCTCTCAGGACATGATTCATAATTTTCTGCTGTGCAGTGATCATGTAGATGGCATGAAGGGTACAAAAGATGTAGGTGAACCCCAGCCCCCTCCCCATGGTCCCTCTGAAGAAGCCACACACTGACTGCTTAATCAAAGTTAACTGGCATTCCCGAAGTCAGAACGCCCATCCTGTGATTTAATCCAAACTTTACAATTTTGTTATCTTAGTAAAGGCCACTAGGCGATTTCTCCCACATTTGTCATCGTCCCTTAAAACATTATATAATTGGAAGCTGCTGTGCTGGGCTTGAGGGTAGGATGACATTTTATGCACATTCAATGTGGACATAAATGTCATATTTGCACTAGGCTGCAGCTGCTTGTTGTAAGGATAGAATGTTCACGAGCGGTGAGTAGACCCACCAGAGATCTTGGCGAACCAGAGGAAAGCAGTTTTTGGTGGCCCAGGCAGAGAGAAATGAATTATTGCAGGCAGAAGGTCACCATGGTTCTCTTAAAAACAAGTGCTTTCCTCTCTTTGCACTTTTTTATTCAGTCTCTACACAATATTTTCTTTCCATCATCCTGCTCTGTCAATCAGATGAAACCTGATCACTATTCATCCATTCATTAAATATGTATCATTTAAAAGCTATTGTGTGTTAGCACCTCTGTCTTGAGATACTTCATATAGATTATTTTGTTTTGTTTTGATTTACTTCTAGGGCTCATCCTTGATGTTCTCCCCCTCCCTCC
The DNA here is from genome assembly GCF_002201575.2 of Neomonachus schauinslandi. NCBI lineage: Eukaryota > Metazoa > Chordata > Mammalia > Carnivora > Phocidae > Neomonachus > Neomonachus schauinslandi. The sequence continues at coordinate 198,119,212 of NC_058404.1, forward strand.
CCCTCCTACCCCATCCAGTGCACCAGCAAAGCCTGTTGGCTCTGACATTTGATTACTGCCCCCACTGTCACCAAGCCACCCTCACACCTGTCCTGGGTCATGGTGGAAGCGGACTAATGATATTTTAGCTTCCATGCTTGCCCCCTGAAGACTATTCTCCATAGAGCCACCAGCATAAACTTCAAAAAAAGCCTAAGTCAGATCATGTCATCCTTGTTCAAAACAATCCAAAATAAAACCATCAAATTCTTTTGTTGGGAGTTGAGTCTAATAGATAATACTACCACCTCCGTTTCGCCTGCCCTGGCTTAGAACCAATTCAGAAATGAACGCAGAAGTGAGACAGATAGAGATCCAAGTATCATGTTTATTACTGATAAAGAGGTCATTGTTGAAGAACATAGCTGGCTTCTGCTCAGTGAGTGGGCTTCTACAACTCCGCTCAGCTCCACTTTCTCTCCCTTCATAGAAGCCTGCCTCATTAAAATCACAGGGCTGCCTTCTCAGGAAAACCTTTGCTGTCTCCTTCAGACTACAACCCTCCCGTCTCCTTTCAGACTACAACCCTCCTATCTATGTTCATGCCATTTGCTCATTTTTTACAAGATTGCCTATTTCCTTATTGATTTATGGGGGGGGGAGTTACATATGTTGAATATCTTCTTAAAATGTGGAGCTTGTATTTACATGTTATGGTGACTTTTGAAAAATTGATTTTAGTTCTAATGGAATTAAATTACCAATCTTTCCCTGTTATTTTTTTTTAATTTTATTATGTTATGTTAGTCACCATACAATACATCATTAGTTTTTGATGTGGTGATCCACGATCCATTGTTTGCGTATAACGCCCAGTGCTCCATGCAGTACGTGCCCTCCATAATACCCATCACCGGGCTCACCATCCCCCCAACCCCCGCCCCTCTAAAACCCTATTTGTTTCTCAGAGTCCATAGTCTCTCATGGTTCATCCAATCTTTCCTTTTTAAAGTTAGCGTATTTTATGCCTGCTTTGAAAAGTATTTCCCAATCTCAGGGTCCTAATGAGATTTCCTTATATTTTCTTCTGACACTTTGAAATGGGGCTTTTCCCATTTGATTCTTCAAATGGTGTGAGGTGTATGGTGTGAGGTGTTCATTTGGATAAGCTGGTATTTAGGTCCGTTGTTACTTTGTTCCTTTCAGAGAACCCTCTATTGCCACTTTATCATAGTCCCTCATAGGTAGAATGTCTCCCTTTTCCCCAGTGACCTGCAGTGTATATCACTTCCTTGTACCTGTAGGTTTGTTTCTGGGTGTCTCTTCTGTTCCTGTGGTCTGTTTGTCCAATCCTGTACCTCAGTCATACTGTATAAATTATTACAACCTGATAATAGTGTAAGAAAATTAAGAAGAAATTATGTCTTCCGTGTTTCCACGAGATAAGGACTGTAGCTCAGGTTCTTTGGCATGTCTCTTTAGTCTTTTGCTTATGCATTTTTTAGACATTCAGGAGAGACTATATATACCATTTTGAATTCTCATTTTACCTTGTTTTGCTGCATATTGGCAAATGCTCCAAATTTATGTTTTTATTATTAGAAAGATGTGAACAAGGGTTCAAGTTTTAAGAAGAAGCAAGATAGTATTTTCATCTAGGGAGACTGCATCTCTAAAGACTTAGTTACATAGTTGTTTTCTTCATGGCATATGAACTGTAACAAACCAGGGAAAGTCTTGGGTCATCCATTCAGAAGCGTGACTTGAAGGCATACAAAAATGATGGATGCATTCAAGTCTGAGCAACATCTTTCAAGTCCTTTAGGTGAAAGCAAACCATTTTCTGTATGGGATCATCACTGAACTATTTATTTCAGGAACAAACAATGACACAAGTCCCTTTAGCAGTGGGTTAAGAACTCTGGAGAAATGGTGTTTCAACTGAGTTCTAAGTCAGAAGGGAACCATCCTGGAAGCTGTATGGGCAATGGTGTGAACTGTGATTTCTAAACAGGGAGTTGATGTATTGGTTGTTATTAGGGGGAAGTTTAAAGATTTCAGTCACTTCAGTTAGATTTTACATCTTTCCCTAATACGACTGCAGGACTTCCAACATCATTTCATCTCCAAATGATTATCTATTCAGTCAGCTCCAACTAGGAGACAAAGTGTAAACTTGGAGAACCTTTCACATGGGAACACATTCCTTTTAATTTCTGGGGTCTCTGGGAAAGGTAGCTTCTCCCCTTTAGGTCTCCTGGAGACAGGGCTTCATTTTTCTGCCAAATAGTTTCCTACTTGGATTTAATTGGGATTTTTATTTATAGATATTTATACAATCCTCATTGCTTGGTTTCTCCTGAGGTGGGTTGGGCAAGTGTTGATGTTTTTGTGATATTTATTCAACATTAGATGTTGTTTTAACCCAAACAACTCCAAGCTTTGTTACACTCCTTTAAACCCTCAGAACATAACTGTGGTGTCTCTGAGAGTCTCCAGAGTCTGAGAGGTGCCGGGAACTCAGAAAGCAGCTTCTTTTACCTAACTCAGGAATCTCTTCTCTAGCATTCAAGCCAACATTTATTGAGAGCCAACTCTAAGCCAAGAAAAGCACCTGCACAACTAGGTACTACTGTGCCCTGCTCACTTTCTCAAGTGTTTTCTGTTATGGAGCTTTCCTAATTGTGAGAAAATCCCTCCTGTCCCTTATCCAAACTTAGCCTACAAAGGATATCCATACCCTGGTTCGAGTCTTCCCTTTTGTAGTTGCACAGTCTGAGTCTTGCTTACTGGATTGTGAGCACCTTCATGTTACAGACCCGGTTCTCAAACTTCATGTGCACCCAGAGTCACCTGGAGGCTTTGTTGAAGCTGCTGAGTCTCACCTTAGGAGTTCTTTTTTTAAAAAATTAATAATACTTTATTCACATTAATATTTTGGGAAGATACTTTAAGACCGTGCATATATCCATAAAGTGTCACCCCATAGGTCATCACAGGTCCTAAAAGTCCACTATTGCAGGGTCACTTTTTTTTTTATTATGTTCAATTAGCCAACATATAGTACATCATTAGTTTTTGTTGTGTTCAACGATTCATGTTGCATATAATAGCTGGTGCTCATCACCACACATGCCCTCCTTAATACTCATCACCCGGTTACCCCATCCTCCCACTGCCCTTCCTTCTGTAACCCTCAGTTTGTTTCCCGGAGTCCAAACTCTCTCATGGTTTGTCTCCCTCTGTGATTTCTTCCCATCCAGTTTTCCCTCCCTTCCCCTATGGTCCTCTGCACTATTCCTTATGTTCCACATATGAGTGAAACCATATGATAATTGTGTTTCTCTGCTTGACTTATTTCACTTAGCATAATACCTTCCAGTTCCATCTATGTTGGTGCAAATGGTAGGGGAGTTCTGATAGCATAAGTCTGGGTTGGGACAAGAGAATTTGCATTCCTAACAAGTCTCCAGGGGATGTTAATGCTGGTGGTCTGGAGACCACACTTGGAGAACTTCTCTTTTATTTTTTAAATTTAATTTAATTTTATTATGTTATGTTAGTCACCATACAATACATCATTAGTTTTTGATGTGGTGATCCATGATTCATTGTTTTTATATAACACCCACTGCTCCATGCAGTACATGCCCTCCTTAATACCCATCACCAGGCTAAACCACCCCCCATCCCTCTCCCCTCTAAAACCCTTAGTTTTTTTCTCAGAGTCCATAGTCTCTCATGGTTCATCTCTCCCTCCAATTCCCCCCCCTCATTTTTCCCTTCCTTCTCCTAATGTCCTCCATGCAATTCCTTATGTTCCACAAATAAGTGAAACCATATGATAATTGACTTTCTCTGCTTGATTTATTTCACTTAGCATAATCTCCTCCAGTTCCATCCATGTTGATGTAAAAGTTGGGTATTCATCCTTTCTGATGGCTGAGTAATATTCCATTGTGTATATGGACCACATCTTCTTTATCCATTCATCTGTTGAAGGGCATCTCAGCTTTTTCCAGTTTGGCTATTGTGAACATTGCTGCTATGAACATTGGGGTACATATGTGAGACAGGAATCCATCAAAATCCTAGAGGAGAACATAAGCAGTAACCTCTTTGACATCGGCCACAGCAACTTCTTTCAAGATACATCTCCAAAGGCTAGTGAAACAAAAGCAAAAATGAACTTTTAGGACTTCATCAAGATAAAAAGCTTCTGCACAGCAAAGTAAACAGTCAACGAAACAAAGAGGCAACCCACAGAATGGGAGAAGATATTTGCAAATGACACTACAAACAAAGCACTGATTTCCAAGATCTATAAAGAACTTCTCAGAGTCGACACCCAAAAAGCAAATAACCAAGTCAAAAAATGAGCAGAAGACACGAACAGATACTTCTCCAAAGAAGACATACAAATGGCTAACAGACACATGAAAAAATATTCATCATCATTAGCCATCAGGGAAATTCAAATCAAAACCACATTGAGATACCACCTTACACCAGTTAGAATGGCAAAAATTGACAAGACAAGAAACAACAAATGTTGGAGAGGTTGTGGAGAAAGGGGAACCCTCTTACACTGTTAGAGGGAATGCAAGTTGGTACAGCCACTTTGGAAAACAGTATGGAAGTTCCTCAAAAAATTAAAAATAGAGCTACCCTGTAACCCAGCAACTGCACTCCTGGGTATTTACCCCAAAGACACAGATGTAGTGAAAAAAAGGGCTATATGCACCTCAATGTTCACAGAAGCAATGTCTGCAATAGGGAACTTTCTTAAAGACAAAGAGCATCCCCTTCTCTATGTGCTAAGCATCTTATTAGCTGCCAAAGATAAGCAATGAACAGAGTAGGTACAGTCCTTATACTTATGGGGCTTATGGTCCAATGAGACTTATTGGAAATATAAACCAGTAACATGAAGTGTGTATTATGATAGAGAAAGGTTCAGAGACTCTGAGAATATAAAATAGGGGACTTTATGTGATCTAAAGATCAGAGTCAGAGAGGCCTCCTTGTAGAAGTAATTTTTGAGCCATGACCTGAAAAATAGGTTGGAATCTCTAAGACTGAAGAGAAGAGGATGGGGCAGGAGAAAGAGAAGTTCTCGTGAGAGAGCACAGCATGGGTGAAGATGGGTAACACTATCCATGCAAGATGCATAGACAGCCAGTGCCATGGACACAGAGAAAGGAAGGGGAGGGTTGCAGGAGTTGGAGATGCTTTCTGAACTAGTTTAAAAGGTTTAGTTTTTATTCCAGGGAAAATGAAAGAGGAAGCCGTTAAAATGCCATGGGGTTTTAAACCAGGTGGAGTGGGTATGATTTCGTTTTAATTTATAAAATCAAGTCTTATTTGGCACTGTTTCCAGTACCTAATGTAGGTGCATGGAGAAGCTTACATGCTCTTTGCTTTGGGTATTGAGAGTAATCCAGAAATATTAGTTCCCCTAAGGTGGTAGATGGATGCATGCATGTGTGTGTGCATGTTCGTGTGTGTGTGTGTGTGCGTGCATTGTGCATGCATGTTGAACATTGCAGCTTTTCAAGACATCCCTGTATATGTGCATGCCAGTGACACAGTAAATAAATATAGCTTACATGCAGCAAACCCAGCCTATGTAGTAGTGGAACTGCTAATGCTCAGGTTCCCTGGGGCTGATTGCATTGCCCTGTGATTAACACCATGGCACTGGTGCCCTTAAGCTGTCACTAATTCAAATTATAGGAGACATAGTTTTGCATACTTTCAGATTTAAAGGCAAGATGATGATTGACTGGTGTAATTTAAGGTTCATAACAATATTGCTGACCTATAAAACTGAAATATTTTTTATTCTCTCTTACCAGGAGGTCATTCTGCATTTTATGAGAAGGAAAATGGGGGAGCAGTGAAGGTCATGGGGCAGTGGGGAAGGAAGTATTTAAGAAGGTGGCACTGACTGCAGATTTTGCTACTGAAGCAATATAAGAATTCCAGTCCCTTTCTACCTCATTAGGGTGTTTGGAAGAGCAATGAAACTTGGAAGGAGAGAATGTCAAATGGGTTTAGGGCATTGCTTAACATATGGCTTTAATTACAGGATTTGGCCTTTGTACTTATGGGGAGTTTCTTAGGGTAGGACAGATATCACAGGCATACCGTGTGGCATCTGAATTATGGTTTTAATAATTTGGAGAAAATAAGATCTCATCAACATTTGGGCTTGTCTTTTAATGTCAGTGTCTGGGCTTGGAGAAGAGCATTTGCCATAGCCTCCAAATAGAGAGGAAGGATGACTTGAGGGCTGGTCCTTCAGGTAGGGAAGATGGAAGGAGCTAGAGTGTCAGTGTCAGTTAGCCCTGGATTTGAAAATTAGTCTACTGAGCCACAGTCTTCACATTTGAAAAACAAGGATAGTACTACCAACCTCACAGAATTTTAAGACATAATGAAATTTATATATCTGAGGAGATCTGGGGTCTTCTAAGGATCCTTCTTAAATGGAAGCTATTATTATTATTATTATTACTATTACTATTATTTGTTGTTATTTTTTCCCCTGTGATGTATCAGTGGGTCGAGTGCCTTGTCATCAACATTTTGGGGCTCTGTAAACTGCTTAAATCTATATGACTGTTCTTTTCTTATTATTTTAATTGCAGCATAGTTAACATACAGTGTAATATTAGTTTCAGGCATACAATATAATGATTTGACAGTTCCATACAATACCCAGAGCTCATCACAAGTATACTCCTTAATCCCCATCACCTATGCCCCTTCCCCCACCCCCCACCTCCTCTCTGTAACTATCAGTGTGTTCTCTAGAGTTAAGAGTCTGTTTCTTGGTTTCTCTCTCTCTCTCTCTCTATTTTTTCCTTTGCATATGACTGTTCTTTAAGACCTAGCCCAGAGGTTACACGGAGACACTTTGGCTGCATTCTGTTAGTTAACACAAGCCACTGGGCCAGCCCAGACTCAAAGGAAGAGGAAATGGATTACACCTCTTGATGGGAGCAGTGACAAAGAATTTTGTTTCCATCTTTAATTCACCAAGCTGATTTATATTTTTAAAAGATTGCTCTGGTTGCTGTGTGGAAGACAGGACTACCAAAGCAAGCAGCCTATTTAGGGGGCTTTCAGAAAAGATAATGTCTTGGATTAGGTGTGTAATAAACAGAGAGTAGATGGATTTGAGATACATTTTGAATGTAGAAGCAGATAATGGATTCAGTCTCTAGGTTAAGAACTAAGGAGGGCATGTGTTGTGATGAGCACTGGGTGTTATATGTCAGTGATGAATCATTGATTCTACTCCTAAAACTAATATTACACTATATGTTAACAAACTAAAATTTAAATAAAAACTTGAGGAGGGCACATGTTGTGATGAGCACTGGGTGTTATACGCAACTAATGAATCTTTGAACACTACCTCAGAAACTAATGATGTACTATATGTTGGGTAATTGAACTTAATAATAAAAAAATAAAGATCACCTTTACTGGGAAAAAAATTAAATAAAAACTTTAAATATTTAAAAATAAATAAATTACTTAAAAAAAAAAAAGAATAAAGAAAGAACTACAAAGGCCAGTCTACAGGATGTGAGGGATTCCTAACAGTTGAGAGTTCTAAAGAGAAGGTAGTATTAACCGCAGAACCCTCTCTCAATATTCAGAAACTCAGAGCCGAGACACTCCCTGGGAACTGTCCAGAGTCCTGAAGTCTCACTGGGTTGTTCCTCTATCCAGTGTCCTCCGGCTTTGTGCCAGGCACTGTGACCGGCACTGGGAGTATAAAGACCCATAGGACGAGCTAGGACATGATTCCCACTCTCAGTAAGCTCACAGTTCTTTTGTGATGATTCACAAGTATGCAGGAAATCCCAAGATGGTGTGATGAGTAACTGAGATAGAAAGTATAGGAAGGGGACACCTACGTCACCCTGCTGAGGTTAGATAAGGCTTTCTGGTGAAGAATTCTGAGCTGAATACTGAACTTTTCATATTCTTTTACCTTAAAATCCTTTCGTCTGTCTTGAAATTTAAGTGGCTCTTCTAAATATGCATGATTTTGTAACATAATACAATGGTAATTTGGAAAATTGCCTCTGATTTATTTAGACCCTCCAAGCATTGGCACACCCCATTATACAATATTTAAAAATCACATTTATTAATTGTACTACTAAACTCATCAGTAACATCTTTGAGTATTGGAAAGCTTTCAAATTCATGTGACAGACACGAGTTTCTCAAAAGTCTAATTTTCACTCGAAAACTCAAATTTTATCATTGGCAACAACTACAGTCAGATATTTTTTCCTGAAATGATAGGCATGCTTCATTCATCTGCAGTGTTGTAAGTAAGTCAATCTCTGAAGTAAAAATGGTGTCTCTTTAAAAAACGCATCTAGTTCAGCTTACAATTTAATTGCAAACATGTTCTGTTTTGTTTTTCTGGATGAGAAGTGTTTTATACATACTTTCTGTCACACAGAATATTCAGAAGACATATTCAAAGATATACATTTAATAAAGTTAATATTTTCCCCTGCTTTGTCAAAGCATTCTTAAGTGGAATCGGCTTTCATTTATGCATGTGTGGCAGTGAGAAACACAGTGAGAACTGGTACAGTTTGGTGTCACTTCTTCCTTTGTGCAAAGGTACCATCCATTTACCCAACATTACATTTGCACTGTCAGTGAGAACACATTCCAAGATTCAACAGTTTTTCAGTGCTTACAATATTTCAGGACCGCTGTTGCAAGGAATTTACATCAAAGAGTTTCTTGGAGGATTAGTTGGTGCTGATACCAGAAGAACATAAGCAAGACTGCAAGTCCAGCCATGTCTGTAGATTCATCCATTGGTAAGACAGAAATAAAATCCTACAGTTGATTGGTTGACTCAGTCTTCATGTTTGCAATGAAATCTTTAATCCAAAGGGCTGCTGTATTGTTGGAAACTGGACATCCTGTGACTTTCCATCCAGCAGGTGTTCAGTAATGTCAAGAGCATAAGGCTCTATTAGTCTGAGCTCTCATTTGTGTTTCCCCAGCCAGTGAAATATGATAACTTATTCTGTAACATGCTTCTGTGGCTTTTTTGTTTATAGTTTGGAAAACCATATTAAACAATTTAAGGAACCTGTTTTATCTCTGCTGAAAACAATTATTTCCTTTTTCTTTAAACTCTGTCATTGATATCAAAGAAAAATATAGTAACTGCCCAGTGGAGAGATCTGGCAGACAACACCTCACCCACATGATCAAAGTCAACAGTACCAGCAATGAGATCTCTCAATGTCGTGTACCTCCTTTCATGATGCACCAAGAAGGACATGACGTCATTTCTATAAGGCTCTTGCCAGAAATGGATCACCTCAGTGTAATCACATCAGCCAACCCCCAACCTAGGCACAGTCTACAAAATTATTAGCCAGTATGCTTTAAAAGATGATGAAACTTCAGGAACTACTAAAGAACTGCCCCAGATTGGAGGAGACAAAAACAGTGTGTGATCATGGTTTAGATCCTGGACCAGAAGGACATGAGTCAGGGAAGACTGTCAACATTCAAATAAGTCTATAGATAGCTAATAATATTGTATTTAGATGATGAGTATAAGGGAAGTCTGTATACTTTTTGTAACTTTTCTGTAAATATAAAATTATTTCAAGGTGAAATCCATTATTTTAAAAAAAGGAACTCTGAATGGTTAATCTGTAATGATGCCATAACTTAACTGGCACCGTAGTACTATTCTCAAATACTCTATTCCATGAAACACAGTAAGATAAATGATTGACATCTATGAAGCTGAGGGAGAGAAAGCTTTCCCTCTTTTGTTTGTTTTTAATTGCAATTCCTTTTGTATTCTTACCTCATTCCTTTGCAGTAGATTTTTTTCTCTATGAATCAGAGTTCTCTGAAATGACAGTTTCATCTTTTTCAGTGTCTTCAGACATAGATGATTCAGCTAGGGATTGAGGGGGTGAGTAGTCTAAACTTTTCCAAGCTAATTATTTATCCTTAAACATAAGAAAATATAAGCTGACCCTTATACAACAGAGGTTTGAACTGTGTGGGCCCACTCATACATGGATTTTTTACAGCACAGTATTATAAGTGTATTTTCTCTTCTTTACATGTTTCTTAACATTTTCTTTTCTCTAGCTTACTTTGTTGAAGGAATACAATATAAAATACATATAACATACAGAATATGTATTAACCAACTGTTTATGTTATCAGTAAGGCTTCCAGTCAACAATTAGCTATCAATAGTTAATTTTGGGGGAGTCAAAAGTTACACACAGATTTTCTACTGCTCGAGGTTTGGCCACCCTAACCCCTGCATTGTTCAAGGGTCAACTCTATTGTAAATTAATGTTCATTTGTTTTAAAGCAACATATTACAAAGTTACACAGTAACAATATTACAGATAAGGTTTACAATTTTATATTTTTTTTCTAGAAACTATTTAGAAATTATTATTACAAAACAGGACAGCAAAGTATAGTTTTTATGTTTCCAAGTATAAGGAAAACGTCAGGATTTCAAATAAACAATTTATTGTATGATAATGAGGCTATAGATACCAAGCAGGTATACCCAAAGATGGTTAATAAGAACATAGTAGAAATTTTAAGAACAAACTGAGATCATCTCTGAAAAGGACCCTGTTTTTACCTCAAGCCTACTACCTTAGAAAGTTCTAGAAAACACGAGAATATACAAGCACACATTCATTTTGAATTGGCATCATGACAGGTCACGTAGCCTCTGGAAAACTCCACCATACACTCATGAGAGTATGAAAATTTTGTAAAGTCTTAATCTTATGAAAATAGTTTTGACCTGTACAGACCCTGAAAGGGTCTTGGGGGACCACACTTTGAGAATGGCTGCTGCAGAGCTTCAAGTGCTTATTTGGGATAGCAATATGGCATTAAAGAGCATCTGTGCCCATGGACAGATGTAAAACACTGAGTACAGGCTCTGACACAGCGCTCAAGAAACATTAGTTGCTGTTATTACAGAGGCTAGATGACGCCATAGAGAATTTTCCCATGAGATTACTTGACAATAAGAAAAGTACTCAGAATGGAACCTTCTGGATGCCCGGTGTTTAAGGAATTGATTAGCAAGAAGTTTCTGGAATGGTGGAGGTGGAAGACATTGGGAAAGAGGGTTTGGCTGTCACAGTGATGGGTGAAAAACTGCCAACAGACCTACTTAGAGTCTGTGGGAAAGGATATAAAAATTTTTGGAGACAGAGAACAAAAAGCAGGAGGTAATCAACAAGCCCTATGATGTAGGTATAGTTTTCCAGGTCCTCCAGAGTTCCCCATGGGGCGTAAGGCAATGAGCACACTGGCCAGAGGGAGGACCCTCCACACATGAGAAACTCTGCTCTCTCTCTTACAAGGATTTGATGCCTTACTCATACCCCTCATCATGCTTGAGATTACTTGCTTCATTTGTGTCTTTCTGAGCCCCAAGAGGTGACAAGCTCAAAAATGACTTCTTCCATGCTCGAGCTGCCTTGCTCCACATCCAGTAGACACTCAATAAATATTGATTGATCAAATGAATGGGTGGCTGTGACCTTACAAAGAATAGTCCTTGATAGAATGCCTGGGGGTGGAAGAGAGAAGACAGATTACAGAGGACTGTACACTGATGGTCAGGGGAAGAAGCAGAGGAAACAGGTGCAAACAAATCTTTAAAGAACCGTAACTGGGAAGAATAGGAAGGAGACAAATCAATAGTCTCATGAGGATCCAGGGACAAGAGAGGATTTTTAAAATTTTTTTAAATGTTTTTTTTTCTTATTTCTCCTTTTTTTTAATTTAATTTACTTTTATTATGTTATGTTAGTCACCATACAATACATCATTAGTTTTTGATGTAGTGTTCCATGATTCACTGTTTTCTTTTTTTTTTTTTTTTAAAGATTTTATTTATTTATTTGACAGAGAGAGAGGGAACACAAGCAGGGGGAGTGGGAGAGGGAGAAGCAGGCTTCCCGCGGAGCAGGGAGCCTCATGCGGGGCTTGATCCCAGGACCCTGAGATCACGACCCGAGCCGAAGGCAGTTGCCTAAGCGACTGAGCCACCCAGGTGCCCCCATGATTCACTGTTTTCATATAACACCCAGTGCTCCATGCAGAACGTGCCCTCTTTAATACCCATCACCAGGCTAACCCATCCCCCACCCCTCTCCCCTCTAAAACCCTCAGTTTGTTTCTCGGAGTCCATAGTCTCTTATGGTTCATCTCCCGCTCCGATTTCCGCCCCCCTTCATTTTTCCCTTCCATCTCCTAATGCAAGAGAGGATTTTTTTAGAGGGGAGTGACTAGCAGAATTATATTCTGAGACAAAAAAGCAAAGAGAGAGAGAGAGAGAGAAAGAGGAGACAAAGATACAAGGGAGAAGGAGTCCCATAATAAGGTTGGTAACCATTCATTCATTCATTCATTCATTCATTAACCATTAACTGAGTGCCTGCTCTGTGACAGGTCTTATGCTGATTGCTTGAGATGGGATGGTGAAGGATAGATATGTGTCTCTGTTATGCAGGAATTTGGAGGTGAGGTAAACTTGACTCCATCTTATGATGGAGTATGAGTGAGTAGCTTTGGGCAAGAAGCTCAATCTCTGTAAACTTAGATTCCTCATGTATAAAATGGGTATTTTGCTGCCTGCTGAATGAAGTTGTTGTGCAAAGTGCTGTCTACAGTGCCTGGCGTGCAGCAGGTGATGGGTGGCATAGCCTAGTGGTCATGAGCCTGTTCTCTGGAACCCGAGTACCTGATTTTGAATCCCAGGTCTACCATTTATTGGTTGCATGACCTAGGGTGAACTACTTAATCTCCTTGTGGTTTTCTCATCTAGGAAAGGGAAGGGCAACAGTGTATCCCTTCTTTGTGTTACTGTAGAGATAGAATGAGGTCGTCTGTGGCAGGTGTTTAGAACAGTGCTAGGCAGAGACTGGGTACTCTGTAAGTAGCTGCTGTTCTTCTTATGCCTTCCCCTTCCCTTTCAGAGGTTGTAACACTGTAAAGATGTGCTCTTCTGGACCATTCATAGGATAGTAACAATTTTTGAATATTAGTGTTGAAAAAGAACACTGTCTTCCTTCTTTAGATTATTGATCCTAGATTGCATGTCAAACAACCTAGTAGCTTTATTTTGTCCACATGAGGAGCATTAAAGATACATAGCTGGTTACACATTAGCTAGAGAGGTCAGAAATCTGCCTCCACTTGAAAAGTTGGCATCATGATTTAATAAATCCAAGTTATAACACAACATGTTCTTTTTACTGGTTAAAGTTTTTGTCATCATGGAAGAGAGTCTGTTAAGAACAGTCTGCTCCAGTCTTGTTTTGCTAAAAATAGAATCTTCAGTTTGAACCTTTGAACCCAGCAGCACTTCAGTTCCTTAACAAGACTAATAACATCAGGTCCTGGTTATACCTTCCTCCTCCTGAAAGTGAGTCTGTGGAAGTGAGGCCAAAGAAGCAGCTGCGCACAGAGTAAAGAAGATGGGCTGTCAGCAGGCAGACGTGGGCTGGAGTCCTGTCCCTGTCACACACAGTTCCTCAAGCCAGCAGGGAGAACTGAGCATCCAACAGGACCCTGGGGAGGTCAGTAGGAGGAGACAGAACAGAAGACTCCAGGGAGACAGGGATGGTGTGGGGTGACTGTGGCAGCATCTGTAGTCTTACCGGTGGTCAACTGCTGTGTTGGTGGACAGAGTCACCTCTCAGGGCAGCCTCTTTGTATTGGGGAAGTTCTGATTCTCAAAATCTCACCTTTATACTCAACTGCCTCCCTTGTTCACTCTCCTGAACCTCTTCTACCAGACATTCTCTCAGATAATGTAAAGACCTACATTTGTGTCTCCTCACCTAGTGTCCCCTTTTCCTGGATGAATAGCCTTTGTTCTTTCTGTGAAACTGTTTGGCTTTTAGGGGTGTCTGGGTGGCACGGTCGGTTAAGCCTCTGATTCTTGGTTTTGGCTCAATTCGTGATCTTGGGATCAAGCCCCATGTTGGGTTCCACACTCAGTGTGGAGTCTGCTTGAGACTCTCTCCCTCTGCCTCTACCCCTCCCCACCACATGCACACACACGCACACACACACACACACACTCTCTCTCTCTCTCTCTCCCTCTCTCAAATAAATAGATAAATCTTAAAAAAATGTTTAGCTTTTAGAAAAATTAAATACATACAGAAAGTGTGCACATGAGAAGTTTATAGCTCAAAGAATTTTCAAAACTGGACTCACCCACATAATCAGCACCTACAACAAGAAACAGAACATATCAGCACCCCCAGGATCCTTTCCAGTCTCTGTCCCCCAAAGATAGCCACTGTCCTGGCTTTGCCTGCATTTGTACCTTATATAAATGCAATCATACAGTAGGTGTGAGATGTAGATAAAGTGCACACAGCACCACGCCTGGAACATAGGATGGGGCCAGAGCCTTTGTGTCTGGATTACTTTGTTCAACACTGTGTTTTGAGGTTCATCCGTATTGTCATAGGCAGTTGCAGATTACTTGTTCTCATTGCTATGTAGTATTTCTTTTTTAAAATTTTATTTAAAATCTTTTTTTTGATGTGGTGTTCCATGATTCATTGTTTGTGTATAACACCCAGTGCTCATTGCAATACGTGCCCTCCTTAATACCCATCACCAAAAACAAAAACAGAAACAAAACAGCCACACGTGGAAAAAAAAATAGTCTGTTTTTTTGTCTCTTTAAAATAAAATAAAATAAGATAAATTAATTAACATTGAGTGTATTATTAGTTTCAGAGGTAGAGTTTAGTAGTTCATCAGTTGCATATAACACCCAGTGCTCATTACATCAAGTGCCCCCCAATGCCCATCCCCCAGTTACCCCATCCCCCCACCCACCTCCCCTCCAGCAGCCTGAGGGTTGCTATGTAATATTTCACTTTGTGAATACTCCATGATTTATTTATTCATTCTACTGTTGATGGGCCTTTTTGGAGTTATTTCCAGTTTGGGGCTATTACAAATAGTGTGTCACTCTGAACTTTCTGCCACAAGCCTCCTGGTGCCAACATATGCACGTTTCTGTTGGGTATATACCTTGAAGTGGGATCACTGGGTCACGGCACACAGGTGGAATGCACTCAGTTCAGGCTAAATAGATACTCTCAAGCAGTTTGCCAAAGCAGCTGGACAACATCATCTGTTCTTTACACCATTTGTTACTGACTGCGCTCCAGGAAGCTCTCTGATGAACTTGGTTTGTAGGAGGAGATGTGGAACACATAATCAAGAAGAAGAAAACAGATTGTTCAGAAGCTCCAGGAGTTTCCAGGGATGTCCGGCCTGAATTAAGGCCAAATTCTGCAGCCCCCAGAAGGGTGTTCTCTGGCCAGGCTTGGTCCCGTGCCCGTCTCTGGGGTATTCCCTGTGACCAGAGCAATGGGATCATCTGGCCGGCTAGCTGGGCTGTCATGGTAGCTCCCTACTGCCTTTCCAGGGGCAGGACAGTGTGGTTGACAGCTACATCAGGATAGTGGACTGTTCCCTGCATTAGCAACTCGCCAGGGGTGAATAGGCAGGTGTGCTGGGCAGACAGACCCTTTTTATCACAGCTACCACGACATCCGAGAGCCAGGGCACTTCAGCACTGCAGCACCTGCTTCAGGCTGCCTGGGGGAGGGGGGGGCCGTTGGGAGCATCACGTGAGGTATTGGACGTGAAAATGCTGTGTGAACAAGGAAAACATCTGCAGATGTTCGTTATTAATGTCCTGCTTCCATGTAATCCATTACTGTGAAGAGTTTTCACACTAGGGAGATTAATAAGAACAAATCAGCCTTCTTCAATGAGTTCTGCAGACCCAGCTGGATTTAATTGTTGAGGAATGAAGGGTGTGCAGATGTTTTCTCTGAGGCATTACCAGAAATATGAAGACAACAAATCTAGGCTGAGGGAAAGGACATCTTAAAAAGAAAAAAGGAAATGTGTGTGGGATCCGAATGTGAGGTTTAATGAGAGGGGATTGTGGCCGTGGAGAGAAACACAGCAGCACATGTGCACTGAGGATGTGTCATGTCAGAGTCCCCTTTTCCCCCAGAGATGAGCATGTCAGGGTGAGGTCTGTGCTGGATGTCACTACTGCCCAGTGGCGTGTTTGGTGATGTGGGAGATTTAAAGTGAATTTTCTGGTCAAGAGTCACTGGATTCCTTCCTGGAAAAGATGGAAAGAGAATCAGAGTACCTGGGTCCATTCAGAGTTAGAGGCCTTCTGTCTACACCCCACAGATTTCTTTTTCTAGGTTTTGGCTTTCTTTTTTGAAAATGAAAGATTAATTTACATCTATTGAGAGGATCATATGGTTCTTGTCCTTTCTTTTATTAATGTGGTGTATCACATTGATTGGTTTGCAGATGTTGAACCACCTTCGCCACCCAGGATATATCCCACTTGGTCATGGTGAATAATCCTTTTAATGTACTGTTGGATCCTATTAGCTAGTATCTTGGTGACAATTTTTTGCATCCATGTTCATCAGGGGTATTGGTCTATAATTCTCCTTTTTAGTGGGGTCTTTGTCTGGTTTTGGGATCAAGGTAATGCTGGGATCATAGAATGAGTTTGGAAGTTTTCCTTCTTTTTCCATTTTTTGAAACAGTTTCAGAAGAATAGGTATTCTTTTTTTTTTTATTTAAATTCAATTAGCCAACATATAATACATCATTAGCCTCAGATGTAGTGTTCAACAATTTATCAGTTGCATATAACACCCAGTGCTCATTACATCACGTGCCCTGCTTAATGTCCATCACCCAGTTACCCCCCACCCACCTCCCCTCCAGCAACCCTCAGTTTTTTCCCTAAGAGTTAAGAGTCTCTCATGGTTTGTCTCCCTCTCTGATTTTTTCCCATTCAGTTTTCCTTCCCTTCCCCTATGATCCTCTGTGCTGTTTCTTATATTCCACATATGAGTGAAACCATATGATAATTGTCTTTCTCTGATGGACTTACTTCACTCAGCATAATACCCTCCAGTTCCATCCACATTGATGCAAAAGGTAAGTATTCATCCTTTCTGACACACACACACACACACACACACACACACACACACTACATCTTCTTTATCCGTTCCTCTGTCGATGAACATCTTGGCTCTTTCCACAGTTTGGCTATTGTGGACATTGCTGCTATGAACTGCAGTGATCCTTCTATCACTATGTTTGTATCTTTTAGATAGATACCCAGTAGTGCAGTTGCTGGGTCATAGGGTAGCTCTATTTTTAACTTCTTGAGGAACCTTCATACTGTTCTCTTCTTTAAATGTTTGGTAGAATTCCACTTGGAAGCCATCTGGCCCTGGACTCTGGTTTGTTGCAAGATTTTTTTTAATTACTGATTCAATTTCTTTGCTGGGTATGTGTCTGTTCAGATTTTCTATTTCTTCCTGTTTCAGTTTTGGTTATTTATATGTTTCTAGGAATGCATCCATTTCTTACAGATTGCCTAATTTGTTGGCATATGATTGCTCTTAATATTCTCTTATAATTGTATTTCTTAGTGTTGGATGTGATCTCTCCTTCATTCATGATTTTATTAATTTGGGTCCTTTCTCTTTTATTTTTGATAAGTCTGTCTAGGGGTTTATTTATCTTATTAATTCTTTCAAAGAACTAAATCCTAGTTTTGTTGATCAAGCATTTTACAAAATATAGTATCCTTTCTTGATAAAAACTCTCTGCCTTGTAGGGATAGAGGGAACATAACCTCAATATCATAAAGGTCATACATGAAAGACCCACAGTGAATATCATTCTCAATGGGGAAGAACAGAGAGCTTTTCCCCTAATGTCAGGAAAACAACAGAGATGCCCACTCTCACCACTGCTGTTCAACATAGTACTGGAAGTCCTAGCCTTAGCAATCAGACAACAAGAGAAATAAAAGGCAACCAAATTGGCAAAGAAGAAGTCAGACTTTCACTCTTCACAGACGACATGATCCTCTATGTAGAAAACCTAAAAGACTCCAGCAAAAAAATTGCTAGAACTGATACAGGAATTCAACAAAGTGGCAGGATATAAAAAAATCAATGCACAGAAGTCAGTTACATTTTATACACTAGCAATGAGGCAGAAGAAAGAGAAATCAAGGAATTGATCCCATTTACAATTGCACCAAAAACCATAAGATACCCTAGGAATAAGAATAAACCTAACCAACGAGGAAAAGGATTTGAACACTTATGAAAGAAATTGAGGAAGACACAAAGAAATGGAAAAACATTCCATGCTTATGAATTGGAAGAACAAATATTGTTAAAATGTCTATGCTACCCAAAGCAATCTACACATTCAATGCAATCTCTATCAAAATACCATCAACTTCTTTCACAAAGCTGGAACAAATAATCCTAAAATTTGTGTGGAGCCAGAAAAGACCTCAAATAGCCAAAGGAATGTTATAAAAGAAAACCAAATAACTTTGGTGACATGATAACTATACTTACCATGGTGATCATTTTGTAATGTATAGATTTGTCAAATCCCTATGTTGTACACTAATATTGCACTGTATGTCAACTATATTTCAATAATAAAATTTTTTAAAAGAAAAAAAAAAAGAAAACCAAAGCCAGAGGCATCACAATTCCAGACTTCAAGCTCTATTACAAAGTGTAGCCATCAAGACAGTATGGTACTGGCACAAAAACAGACACATAGATCAATGGAACAGAATAGAGAACCCAGAAATGGACCCTCAACTCTATGGTCGGTTAATCTTTGACAAAACAGCAAAGAATATCCAATGGGAAAAAGACAGTCTCTTCAACAAATAGTGCTGGGAAAATTGGACAGCCACATGCAGAAGAATGAAACTGCACTCTTCTCTTACACCATACACAAAGATAAACTCAAAATGGATGAAAGACCTAGATGTGAGATAGGAATCCTTCCAAATCCTAGATGAGAACACAGGCAGCAACCTCTTCAACCTCAGCCACAGCAACTTCTTGCTAGACACATCTCCAAAGGCAAGGGAAGCAAGGGCAAAAATGAACTATTGGGACTTCATCAAGACAAAAAGCTTTTGCACAGCAAAGGGAACAGTCAACAAAACCAAAAGACAACCTACACAATGGGAGAAGGTATTTGCAAGTGTCTTATCAGATAAAGGGCTAGTACCCAAAATCTATAAAGAACTTCTCAAACTCAACCCCCCCAAAACAAAAAGAATCCAGTCAAGAAACGGGCAGAAGACATGAACAGACATTTCTCCAAAGAAGACATACAAATGGCCAACAGACAAATGAAGAAATGTTCAACATCACTCAGGATGAGGGAAATACAAATCAAAACCACAATGAGATTCCACCTCACACCAGTCAGAATGGCTAAAATGAACAAGTCAGGAAACAACAGATGTTGGCAAGGATGCAGAGAAAGGGGAACCCTCTTACACTGTTAGTGGAAATGCAAGCTGGTACAGCCACTCTGGAAAACAGTATGGAGGTTCCTCAAGAAGTTAAAACTAGAGCTACCCTATGACCCAGCAATTGCACTTCTACATATTTATCCTATACAAATATAGTTATTTGGTTTTTTTTTAAAGATTTTATTTATTTATTTGAGAGAGAGAGAATGAGAGACAGAGAGCATGAGAGGGAGGAGGGTCAGAGGGAGAAGCAGACTCCCTGCCGAGCAGAGAGTCCGATGCGGGACTCGATCCCGGGACTCCAGGATCATGACCTGAGCCGAAGGCAGTCGTTTAACCAACTGAGCCACCCAGGCGCCCACAAACATAGTTATTTGAAAGGGCACCTGCACCCGATGTTTACAGCAGCAATGTCCACGATAGCCAAACTTTGGAAAAGCCCAAATTTCCATCAGATGAATGGATAAAGAAGTGGGGTGTGTGTGTGTGTGTGTGTGTGTGTGTGTGTGTGTGTGTGTGGTGTGTGCCTGATCTCAAGAAGTAATATGGAATATTACTCAGCCATCAAAAAGAATGAAATCTTGCCTTTTGCAACATTGTGGATGGAACTAGAGGGTACTGCACTAAGTGAAATAAGTCAGAGAAAGACAAATACCATGTGATTTCATTCATGTGAAATTTAAGACACAAAACAGATGAACATAGGGGAAGGGAAGGAAAAATAATATAAGATGAAATTAGAGAGGGAGGCAAACCACAAGAGACACTTAACTCTAGGAAACAAACTGAGGGTTGCTGGAGGGGAGGGTGTGGGGGGAACGGGTAATGGGGTGATGGGCATTAAGGAGGGCACATGATGTCATGAGCACTGGGTGTTATATGCAACTGATGAATCACTAAATTCTACCCCTGAAACTAATAATACAGTATATGTTAACTAAATTGAGTTTAAGTAAAGAATTAAAAAAGGAAAGAGTTTAATTTAAAAATATCCAAGGTTTTTTAAGCTCACATTCTGTGATTGTGTGATTCTTTGATAGAAACATGGAAGGAAGCACAAAACATTGGACTGGTTTCCTGTGGCCACCACACCACATGCTGGATGTGGCAAAACAACAGATATGTTTCTCACACAGTTGCAGAGGGCAGAGTCTGAAATCAAGGGGTCAGCACATCTGTGCTCCCTCTGAGACTCCACGGGAGGCTCTCTCCTGCCTCTCCCAGCTTCTGGGGCTCCAGGTGCTCCTGGGCTCATGGCCGCATCGCCCCATCTTTGCCTCTGTATTTCCATGGCCATGTCGTTTCTTTTCTTCTTTTTTGTCTCTCATGAAGATACTTCATTGGATTTTGAGCCCACCCTCATTCAGGATGATCTAACCATGAGATCCTTCACTTAATTACATCTGCAAGCACTCTTCTTTCCAAATGCGTTCACATTCACAGATTTCACATGGACATGTGTTTTGGGGGACCATAATTCAACGCCCTAAGAAGTTTTGAGTGACATCCTTTTTAAAGGGATTTTTAAAACTGTGGATAGAAAAATCGAGATTTACTTGTGTCTGTTTTGGCTTAAATCCTAGGTTCAATTCTGGCAATTTCACTGTAATAAATATAAAGTTCAGCATTTAGAACCAAGCAATTAATTGCCCAGAAAATGGTGGGAAGACCTGATTTGGAAATAGTTCAGAAAACATTTAATTCTGTAAAAACATTGCCACACGCAGTCATTGCCCAGGAGGTGCTTATTGATTCATTCACTGAGTACACATGTTCTGACATCCCCTCCTGTCAGGCACTGGTGACCTTCTGGAGACAGAGGAACTACATGTGAGCCCTACCTACCAGCACTCAACAAGCCTTCTTGGCTGAGTATTAAATTAAGGAGCCTTGTCTAGTGATGGATGCAGACAGGTTAGCATATATTTGTAGTTGATGTCTACAGGAGGCATTGTAAGGGTTCATACCTGTGCACAGAGGAGGCAGGCATCAGGCCTCCAGGGAAGGGGTAGAGAAGTAGCAAACAAATCAAGGTCTCAGGGTTTTGCTCTGTACAGACCATCATGGAAGGAATGGGGTCAACCCTAGGGAGCTTCATGTTAGGACATTGCACTGAAGGAAGATAAAGTGTGACAAGGGGCCATAAATTATGTTTAAGGAATTGAATCATCTCTTTTAGTAAGGGGAGACTGAGGCAAGTCAGATGGCATAGTAGTGGGATGGAGATGACCAGAACACTTGGTCTGTGGGTAGAGTGACTCTCAGGCCAGTGTGAGGGGAGGAAGGCAAGCCTGGGTGGGATGGGGTTGGGGAAATGGACACACGTCCATCACTGGTCCTGGTGGTGCCCAGTGAGTGTCCACTGGATGTCATAGATTCAGGCATGACTTAAGTGGAAGGAGGTAGCATCTAGAAGGAGGCCATGATAAATCATTCAGTCATTTATTCATTCATTTGACAAGTATGTACTCAGCTCTAAATGTATGCCAGGGATTGTGCCAGCATCATAGGATGCAGATAGGAATATGCCAGTGTCCCTGATCTCAAGAAGTTCAAAGCCTAGTGGGGAATATGGATGAGTGATTAATTATAAGGAATAAATTAAGTGCTACAACAGAAAATGATAAAGATACTATGGAGAAAGAGAAGGAACTGCTTAATGCTTTGTGGGAAGTGTTGGAGGTATTTAGAAAACATGATGTTTATCCTTAGTCTTGAAGGATGAGGGATAGAGATTAATCAAAGAAGGCATTTTGGGGTGTGAGTATATTTTAAGCTTCAAGAACAGCATGTGAAAGACCCAAAATGAGAGCATAATGAAGGATTGGTGTTACTGAAGCCAAGCACTGAAGACAGGGAGAGGGAGAGATAGAGGAGAAGTGAGCAGGGACAGGTGTCTGGATTTTATTTTGGGATACCATTGGAAGGTTTTAACTAGCAAAGAGAGAAGATCACATTTGCCTTTAAAAAACTTTCTCTGGCTGCTGGGTGAATAATGGATTGGAGTGAGTTGGGGTTAAGGTTAGGTTTACCAGAGGACAAATGTCAAGTGACTGACAGAGGCAGGAGGGCAGCATTGTGTCTTTCCAGATGATGTATCCTCTACTGGTAGTACTGGGCTTGTAGTCTGAGGATGGGGGGATGGTTATGGGTAACAGGATTCAGCTCTGTGGGGAAGTATGGTCATAATGAAGTACCAGGCTCTGAGTCCTGCTAAGCATTCTGGAGATAGGAGGTCTGGAGAGAGAGACTGATTTTAGGGCTCTTCAGATGGAGATGCTAAGCATGTGCAGAGATGTCCTGCCCACTCAGGTGCCAGGCAGGGTTGAGCCTGCCGGTGGCACCCATTCTCAGGCTGTCCAGAGGAGTGATGGAGGTGTTGTGGGAAGAAGACTCCAAGGCAAGTTAAAAAGACAATTACCATTATGATTTCACTCATTTGTGGAATCTAAAAAATAAAACAAATGAACAAATGAACAAATAGGCCCATAATACAGAGAACACAATGATGGTTGCCAGAGGGGGGCGGAGGGACTAGGTGGGTGAAGGGGAGTGGGAGACACAGGCTTCCAGTTATAGAATGAATAAGTCATGGGAACAAAAGGCCCAGCACAGGGAACAGAGTCAATGATACTGTAATAACGTTGTATGGTGACATGTGGCAGCCACACTCGTGGTGGGCACAGGTAACATATAGAGAAGCTGAATCACTATGTTGCACACCTGAAACTAATGTAACATTGTGTGTCAACTATACTCAGATTTTTAAAAAGTATATCCAATTGTATAGTTTATTTAATATCATAGGTGAACATCCTCAATTATCTGAAAGATAATTTTTAATATTCATATGTATTTATGTTAAGCTGGATTTTTTCAAATACTTCAACCAAAATAACAAATTAAATACAAGGAGATGTGAAAGTCCAGTGATCTTCTAAGAGACAAACAAGAAAGCAACTTGCAAAAATGCAAAATGTTGAAAAGATCCAATGTTTTCACTACATTGTTTTATTTTGGAAGATAGTTTTTTTTGAATAAAAATCTTCGATTTCTGTTAACATGTAAAAAAAATCAGAGGGAGAGATGAACCATGAGAGACTATGGACTCTGAGAAACAAACTAAGGGTTTTAGAGGGGAGGGGAGTGGGGGGATGGGTTAGCCCAGTGATGGGTATTAAGGAGGGCACGTACTGCATGGAGCACTGGGTATTATACGAAAACAATGGATCGTGGATCACCACATCAAAAACTAATGATGTATTGTATGGTGACTAACATAACATAACAAAATAAAATTTTTAAAAAAAGAAATAACAACAAACCCCAGTGTTCATAGCAGCAATGTCTACAATAGCCAAACTGTGGAAAGAGCTGAGATGCCCTTCAACAGATGAATGGATAAAGAAGATGTGATCCATATACACAATGGAATATTACTCAGCCATCAGAAAGGATGAATACCCAACTTTTACATCAACATGGATGGGACTGGAGGAGATTATGCTAAGTGAAATAAGTCAAGCAGAGAAAGTCAATTATCATATGGTTTCACTTATTTGTGGAACATAAGGAATAGCATGGAGGACACTAGGAGAAGGAAGGGAAAAATGGGGGGGGCAACTGGAGGGAGAGATGAACCATGAGAGACTATGGACTCTGAGAAACAAACAGGGTTTTAGAGGGGAGGGGGGAGGGGGGATTGGTTAGCCCGGTGATGGGTATTAAGGAGGGCACATACTGCATGGAGCACTGGGTGTTATACGAAAACAATGGGTCGTGGATCACCACATCAAAAACTAATGATGTATTTTATGGTGACTAACATAACATAATAAAATTTTAAAAAAAGAAAAACTTAAAAAGTGTATACAAAATATATAATATATAATAAAAATATAATATATATAAAATATATAACAAAGAAATACACAAAGTAGAAATCAAAATTACCATGTAATTGAGTCCCTAGGAAATAATCACTGTTAAGAGATCATTTTATAATTATCGACCTTTTTCTGTATACATATATGCATACCTATTTAAAATGTTTAATATGAAATGGGTTACAAAATAAATGTTATTCTATAGCTTAAAGAAAGTTGGGTGTTGACTATCAAACTTTATTTATATGGCTGTAATAAATCAGAGGCAGGGTTTTCTTTTTTGGGTTACACTGAAGGTTAGACTCTATTCTCTTCTTCTTCAACTTCACTCCCCAACTGTGCATCTGGTCCCAGCAGTCTGAACGACATAGTCTGTTCCAGTGCATTGTGCTCTTTCACACCTCCATGACTTTCTCTTGTCTGTTCCCTTTGTCTGGACTCCCCATTCTCTGTAAGGTGAACCTCCCCACTCTTCACCTCCTCCTGGAGGCTTGCTTTCCCTGAGGCTGCGCAATTGATTTGTGCCCACATCTCGATCTGTGTTTCATCTCCTTCACAGCACTTAGCAGGTGGCATTGCAATCGTCTACTTCTCTGCAACCTGATAGACCAGAAGCTTGCTGGAGACAGGAGCCATGGCTCACCTACTTTAGTGGCTGGAGCAGTGATTCCAGCATAGCCTCTCATAGATGTTTTTGAATATGTGGGTGAATAAGGAGTGAGTAAGTAAGGGTGTAAGTGAATGAATGAAACCAGAAGCAATGATGATATTCTGCTATAAGGAGGCATCTTTCTTCTCAGATGAAGCAAGAAGCTTCTCTCAGGTATATGTGCTCAGAGAACGAATAGGCTGATGAGGTGGGAGTGGGCTTTCCATATCTGGAGGACTTTAACTGTGGGCTAGATGACCATCAGACAGTGAGTTCTGCCTTAAGTGGGAGGCTGGTTAGCAAGACTGCTAACTTCCATTTTTAACTGTAAGTTCTCTTAGGCTATTTATTTGCAAAATGCGTCAAGTCAGGGATTGGGTTATATTATTTGTGAGAATGACACTTTATTGGAATTTACAAATAATGAGATTAAGAAAGTTAATTTGTGAAATCATATGGTATTTGTCTTTCTCTGACTGACTTATTTCACTTAACGTTATACCCTAGATCCATCCATGTTTTTGCAAATGGCAAGATTTCATTCATTTTCTTTTAATTTTTAAAAATTTTATTTTACTTAAATTCAGTTAATTAACATATAGTGTATTATTAGTTTCAGAGGTAGAGTTCAGTGGTTCATCAGTCTTATATAACACCCATTGCTTATTACATCCATTACATCATGTGCCCTCCTTAATGCCCGTCACCCAGTTACCCCATCCGCCCAGCAACCCTCAGTTTGCTCCGTAAGAGTTAAGAGTCTCTTATGGTTTGTATCCCTCTCTGATTTTGTTTTATTTTTTTTCCCTTCCTTCCCCTATGATCCTCTGTTTTGTTTCATTTTGTGGCTGAGTAATATTCCATTATGTATACATATACATCTTCTTTATCCAGAAATTTAAGAAATGAAACAAATGAACAAAGAAAAAAAAAGAGAGACAAACAAGAAAACAGCCTCTTAAATACAGAGAACAAACTGATGTTTACCAGAGGGGAGGTGGGTGGGGGGATGGGTTAAATAGGTGAAGGGGATGAAGAGTACATTTACTATGATGAGCACTGAGTAATGTATAGAATTGTTGAATCATTATATTGTACACATGAAATATAGCCCTGTATGTGAATTATACTTGAATTTTAAGAAAATTAAGTTAATTTGTAACTATATCCATCAAGAAACAGAGAAAAAAAAATGAAGTGGAGAAATTTTGCTTAGCTCTTAAACATCTCTTGGCTCAAATAATCAAATTAATTCCTATCTCATAATTTTACCTATAATAAGTAAGCAATCATCTTTTTATACTTATCATAGATTTTAACATGTTAACCTTATTAAAAGATGAATTGCAGAAATTTTTATCCTGAAAGTCTTAATTTGTAGTTATTTCTAAGACTCAATTATCCAATCAACAAATATCTATTGAGTACTTATGTGTGCCATGTGCTTTTTCATATATTCTCTTCCTTAAACTTGAAAAAATACTGCAAGAAATGTATCATTATTCCAATTCAGACTTACAAAATCAAAACAAAACAAAACAAACACTAGTATCCCCTTCACCTTCCTTAAGAAATCATTGAGGATGGCAGATTGAAACATGATCGAAGAGCCACCCAACTGTAAAGTTTTTATTACTTTTCTATGTGTAGAAGTATCACTAAGCAACATGTGGTATGGTTGCATATTTTTAAATGTTACATAAATGGTATCATAAGTAGGAAACTTTTTCTTTTTTTTTAAATTTTTTTTTTTTAAGATTTTATTTATTTGCAAGAGAGAGAATGAGAGACAGACAGCGTGAGAGGGAGGAGGGTCAGAGGGAGAAGCAGACTCCCTGCTGAGCAGGGAGCCTGATGTGGGACTCGATCCCAGGACTCCAGGATCATGACCTGAGCCGAAGGCAGTCGCTTAACCAACTGAACCACCCAGGCGCCCAGTAGGAAACTTTTTCAACTTGCTTTGTTGTTGTTTTGTGTTTGGAGGTTTATTCATTTTTATTGCTATAAAGATCTTGTCATATGAAAATATCATGACATATATATCCATTCTCCTACTGGAGAATACTTACGTTGTTTCCAGTTTTCTGTTATTACAAGTAATGCCATTATGAACTTAATACATGCTGCTTGTGTGTGTTGTGTGAACTAGTGTTTCTCTATGTTTATATGTTTATGACAGAAAATAAGATTGCTAGGTCCTATAGTACAGCAGCATTTAACATTATCTGATAATGCCAGTTGCCTTCAAAGTGGTTTTACCAGTTTGTATTACTTCTAGAATGCTTAGTTCCTGTTGCTCCACATTCTTGTCAACACATGCTATTGTCAAAATGTTTTTTGCCAATGTGATAGTGTGAAATATTTTGTTACTGTTTTAAATTGCATTCAACCATTACCTGTGATCTTTTGTTTTTGTTGATTTGTAGAAGTCCTTTATATATGCTGGGATTGAGTAAAATCCATGCATCATTTTGCTAACATTGAGCCTTTCAGTCCACAAAAATGTTGTATCTCTCCATTTATTCAGACTTTCTTTAATTTTTTTTTCAGTATTTTTTGGTAGTTTTGGGAAAGAGACCTTGCACATCTTTTCATAATTTATTCCTATTTTCATGTTTTTAAAATTGTTATTATGTCATCTTCTCTTTCACTTTCAATCGTTGGTTGCTAGTATATGGAATACACTGACATTTGAATAATGTCCTGGTATCTTACAGGCTTGCTAAATTAACGTGTTAGTTCTAGTGTTTGCATTCTTCGTAATTTCTATATGGTTTTCTACATACATGTCATCTGTCACTGAGGACAATTTACTATTTTTTCCCCAATCTGTGTGTTTTTAAATTTTACTGTAGTAGTCATAGTGGAGGTGGTGATATTTTGCCCTTTTGGATGGGCTAGAATGCTCAGTGCAGTGTTGAATAGAAGTGGTAATAGCAGACATCTTTGCCTTGTTTTTGATATTAGGGGAAACATTCAGTCTTGCACCCTTAAGAATGATATCAGCCATAGGTTTTTCATGGATGCATTTTATCAGATTGAGGATTGTCCCTTCTGCTCCTTTGCGGAGATCAGGACTGTATATTGAATTTTGACAAATATTTTTTTCTGCATGTATTGAGATGGTCATATAGCTTTTCTATTTTAGCCTAATAATATGGTGAGTTACATTGATTAGAATTTGAATGTTAAAAAAAACCCTTGCATTACTAGGAAAACCACACTTGGTCTTGGTATATTATCCTTTTTGCTAGATTCAATTTCCAAACATTATTTAAGTATTTTTGTATCTATGTTCATGTGGATATTTATCAGTAATTTCTTGTCTTTTAATATCTTTTTAAAGTTCTGATACCCAAGTTATGCAAGCCTGTAAGATACCAGGACATTATTCAAATGTCAGATGCCCAAGTTATGCTGGCCTCATAAAATGAGAAATGGCTCCTCCTTTGGTTACTGAAGAATTTGTGGAGGACTAGTATTGTGTCTTCCATAAATATTTGTTCAGATTTACCTGTGAAGCCATCTAGTCCTAGAAATTTCTTTGCAGGATTTTTTTAAATTAAAAAATAAATTTATTTATGGAGATTTTCCATTTCTTCTTGTGTCAGTTTTGGGAAGTTGTATTTTTAATATTGTATGGTGACTAACATAACATAATAAAATTAAATTAAATTAAAAAAAAGAAATATGGCTATTTAATCCAAGTTGTCAAACTTATTGGCATAGAGTTGTTCATAATATTCCCTTACCTTTTTAAATGCTTTTAGGACCTGTAGTATTCCCTCTTTAATTCTTTTTTTTTTTTAAGATTTTATTTATTTATTTGACAGAGAAAGAGAGAGCACAAGCAGGCAGAGAGACAGGCAGAGGGAGAGGGAGAAGCAGACTCTCCACTGAGCAGGGAGCCCAATGTGGGGCTCGATCCCAGGACACTGGGATCATGACCTGAGCCGAAGGCAGACGCTTAACCGACTGAGCCACCCAGGCGCCCTCCCTCTTTAATTCTTGATGGTAACTTCCACTTTCTGTCCCTTTCCGCTTCTGGATCAATGTTGCTAGGAATGTTTCAGTTTTATTAATCATTTCAAATAAAGATCTTTTGACTTGTTTTCTCTATTTCATCTCCTTTCTATTTAATTGTTTCTTTTAATTTTATTTTATTATTTCCTTTCTCCTCCTTATGTTGGATTTAATTGGCTCCTTCTTTCTAGCTTCTTCAGGTGGAAACAGCATGGATTTCACACCTTTTGTCTTTTCTAATACAAGGATTTGAGGTTGTATATTTCCCTCTAGACACTGCTTTAGCTACACAAAATAATGTGTTATTTTTCATTTCATTTAGTTCAAAGTATTTTAAATTTTTCCTTGTCATTTCTTCTTTATATGATGGGTTGAACAGTTGATGACTCTATGGGTGCATTGTTTATTTATTTGTTTGTTTCTTTGTTTGAAGTATATTAACATACAGGGTTATATTAGTTTCAGACATACAATGTAGTGATTCAACAATTCTGTACATTACTCGGTGCTCCTTATGATAAGTGTACTCTTAATCCCCTTTATTTTACCCCTCCCCTTCCTGCCTCCCCTCTGGCAACCACCAGTTTGTTCTCTGTATTTAAGAGTCTGTCTTTTCTGTTTGACTCTTTTCCTTTGTTTGCTCATTTGTTTCTTAAATCCCACATATAAGTGAAATCATGTATTTGTCTTTCTCTGACGGACTTATTTCACTTAGCATAATGCCCTCT
Source organism: Neomonachus schauinslandi (assembly GCF_002201575.2). Lineage (NCBI taxonomy): Eukaryota > Metazoa > Chordata > Mammalia > Carnivora > Phocidae > Neomonachus > Neomonachus schauinslandi. Next base: position 198,148,945 of record NC_058404.1, read on the forward strand.
AGGTCCATCCATGTTGTTGCAAATGGTTTTCCAGAGAATTCTCTGTTATTGCCTTCTCATTAATTCTGTGATGATCAAAGAATATAGCCTATTTAATTTCAACCCTTTGATATTTATTTAGGCTTATTTTATGGCCTATGGTGTGGTTCATCTTGGTGGATATTCCACATGCACTTGGAATGAAGAAGTGTTCTGAGCTACTGAACATGGCATTCTACAAATGGCAATCAGGTCAAATCAGTTAATTATGTTGTTAAAGGCTTCTTAATCCTTGATTCTTTGGTCTGTTTGTTTTAAAAATTACTGAGAAAGGCTGTTAAAATCTGCACATATATTTGTGAATTTGTCTATTTCTCTCTTTAATTTTGTCAGATTGTTTCATGCATCTTGAAGCTCTTTTATTAGGTGCATACATACTCAGAATTGCCATGTTTTCTTGGAGAATTTATCCTTTTATCATTGTGAAATGTCTTCTTTATCTCAGGTAATATTCTTTACCTTAAAGTCTGCTTTGTCTGATATAAAATATATGTTACATTTATTTTAAGGTGAGATTTTCATTATACACATTTTTCTACCCTTTTACTTTAAACTTTTCTTGGCTTTCATGTAAAGTGTTTCTTTTTTTAATGATTTTATTTATTTATTTTAGAGAGAAGGAGAGAGAGACAGCACATGAGTGGGGAAAGGGGCAAGAGGGAGTAAGAGGGAAAGGGAGAGAATCCCAAGCAGACTCCACACGCAGTCTCACAACCCTGAGATCATGATCTGAGCTGAAACCAAGTCAGACGCCCAACTGACTGAGCCACACAGGCGCCCCTAAAGTGTGTTCTTATAATCACCATGTAGTTGGGTTTTGCTTTGTTATTCATTCTGACAATTTCTGCCATTTGACTGGAATATTTAGTACAATCTGCATTTAAGGTAGTTACTCATATGGTTGGATTTAAGTCTCCCATTTTGGTATTTGTTTAATATTTATCCCATTCATTATTATCTTTTTCTGCTCTCTACTGGTTGAATAAATTAGTTTTTTATTCCATTCTATCATCTGTATTGACTTTTTACCTAGACTTCTTTTTAATGGCTAGAGATTAATTTATACATCTTTAAGTTATCACAGTCTGCCTTCAAATTTTATTATAGTCTGAATTAGCAACCTTACACTATTAAGATATCGCTGACCCCCTCCTGCCCTTGGCCTTTGTTGTCCTATTATGTTTCCATATATGCTCTCTTTTTTTTTTCAGGGGGGCAGAGAGACTGAAAGAGAGAGGGAGAGAATCTTAAGCAGCCTCCACACCGAGCACAGAGCCTGACATGGGGCTCAGTCTCACAACCCTGAGATCATGACCTGAGGCAAAATCAAGAGTCAGATGCTTAACCGACTGAGCCACCCAGGTGCCCCTGTTTCCATATGTGCTCTTAAGTCCCACAGTCATTATTTCATTTTAAATAGTTGATGGCTTTTAAATATGTATATTACATTGACAGATAGGCATGTGATTTTTTTTGAAAAAAAATTTTATATATTTTATATTTACCAAAATGTCATTTTTTTGGTGCTCTTCATTCCTTCTTGCAGATCTGGTCTTCCATCTGGTATCATTTCCCTAGAGCCTTCTTTGAGCTCAGCTTCTTTTAGTATTTCTTAGATGCAGATATGCTGAAGACTAATTCTTTCAGCATTTTTCTGGGAATGTTTTAATTTTACCTTTTTTAATGAATGATATTTTTATTGGATGTGGTTTCAGTTGACTTATGGGTTGTTTTTTTTTTTCCTAGCACATTAAACATGCTCTACCGTCTTCTGGTCTCCGTTGTTCTTAGTGAGAAGTCAGCTGCATTCATGGGAGAGTTTACTGTACCTAACTGCCATCCTGTACAGCTTCCTACCCTCTGTTCTACGCTTCTCTTTCTCTTTGGCTTTGAGATGTTTGACTCTCATGTGCCTAGACCTGGTTTCATTGTATTTACCCTTCTTGGGGTTCATGCAACCTCTTATTCATTTTCCTTTCAAATCCTTCTTCTTCTTCTCTCTCCTCTTTTTCCATGACCCCTATTAATGTATGTTAATCCACCGATGTCATCCCTCTGACCTTGAAGCTTCTGGTGTTTTTTCTATCCCTTGTTTTTGCATGTGTATGTGTTTCAGTTTGGGTTTTCCTATTTCCTTGACTTAAAATTACCTGATTTTAATCAAGTTTGTTCTTAGGCCCCTCTAATGGCCCTTTATTTCTGATGGATCCATTCTGTCTAATGTCCATTTGGCTCAATTTTTATAGTCACCTCTGTTGAAATTATTTTAAAGTGTCTCTCTGATAAATCAACCTTCTGGGCCAGGTCTTTATGTGCTGCCATAGATGATTTCCTCAACCATAAGTATATTTTTTTAATTTTTTGTGTGTTTTGTAATATTTTATTGCATCCCAAGAGATTTTGACCAAGAATAATAGATGTAGAATTAAGTAATATTTATGTCCAGAAAAGTGGATGTTTACAGACTAACAGATAACAGACTGAAGTAATCTGATTTCTAGCTGGGTGGGATCTCAGCTTTCTTAGAGTTTAATTTGACTCAGTGCACCTCTGGCTTCAAATGTTTTGACCATGGGGTCAGGACTTCCCTTTCTATTGTTCTCAGAGACTGAGCACTGGTGGGATTTTGGAAACTTCTTTCCACTTAAGCTGAGCTGCCAGCTTTCTGGACCACGGGAGATTTCTCTCTTTGCTTTACAGCCTGGCTTCTAGCTTTTTGTATCCCTGGGAGGTTGTCTTCCTCCCCCAGTGCTACCCCAAGCCTTCTGTGCCTCGGGAGATGTCCCTCCACCCTGAGTGCCTCAGAGGGGTTTTTCCTGCCCCCATCCCTCCTGTCTGGGGTGCCTGTGATTTGTCTCTCTCAGCTTACTGTCCTGCCACCTTTAGCGAGCAACTGTCATGAACTCGGGGGAGGCCCCATGTGCCTCACAGAGGAAGTGCCTCTCAGCCCTCATCCTTTGCTGTCTGTCCCCTGAGCAAAGCTTTGATGTAAACCCCTGGGACACAGTTGGCAGGCAGATGTAGACACACTCTGTGGCTGGCGCTCCTTAGATTGTAATCCATTGTACCAGCTCACACATGGCTGTTCCAAGTTCACTAAAGTGAACTTGGAAATTTAATTAATTTCTCCCTGCTCCCATCTGTGATGGGGTTCTCCTTCCTGGTGTTCTGCCAGGCATGAGGACAGCTGTGCTGTTTTCCTGTCCTATGCTGGCTCATCACTTTCTGGAATGTAGCTCACATTCCTTTTACACCTCAGCTCTTGCTCATGGTTCAGAAAAGCTTCAATGTTACAGTGTTTCTGGATTATTTTTGACATTTGAGTTGAGGGAAGTCTCTTGGGACTTTCTATTTCCTACCTGAGGAAGGACCTCTTAGTTTTACTCCTTTGTGGTATACCCATTTTACACTTTAAAATTCTTTCTGGGCCATTGTTTTTGTTTTTCCTTATTAACATATAGAACTCTGCACAACCTGGATATGAATCTTTTGTTAATCAGGAACACTGCAAATATATTCTTCAAGTCTGTAGCTTAATTTTTGTTTTTTTTTTTACTTTTTTATCATGTATTTTTACAAAGAGAAGTTTCAGGGTTTTTGTTTGTTTTTTAAAGATTTTACTTCTTTATTTGACAGAGTGAGTGAGTACAGGCAAGGGAAGCAGCAGAGAGAGAGGGAAAAGCAGGCTCCCCGCTGAGCAGGGAGCCCAATGTGGGGCTCAATCCTAGACCCTGGGATCACGACCTGAGCCAAAGGCAGATGCTTAACCGACTGAGCCACCCAGGCACCCCAGAAGTTTTAGTTTTAATACAGTAAATGTATCAATCATCTTTGTTCGTTGTGCTTTTTCACATCTGTCTTCACTGATCCACAAATGCCACCTTTGTCACTTGTCATGTCTCCATATGTGCTTGGGTCTGTTCCTCTGGTCTATTTATTCCTCCACCAACTGCTTGTTCTTTCTAATTATAGCTCTTTTTATAATAAGTTTTAGGTTCTGGTTGGTAAAGATTTTTCATCCTGTGTATCTTCACATTTTGTCTTGGATATTCTCACTCTTTGTTATTTCCATACAGACTTTATAATCAATTTGTCAAGTTCCATTAAAACTATCGAGTTTTGACAGGAAACACATTGAATTTATAGATTAATTTGAGGAAAGCTGTCATTTTTATGTTATTGAATCTGTGAACATGTTATTTCTCTCCATTTATTTATGTCTTTTATAATTCCTTTCATCAAGTGTTATAATTTTCTCCACAATTTTCTCCATAAACAATTGCATGTCAATTGTGGAATTTATTTCTAGGTGTCTTATATTTGTGTATCTTTTTAAAACTATATATTTTTTAAAATTTTATTTGATTATGTTATGTTAGTCACCATACAATACATCATTAGTTTTTGATGTGGTGATCCACAATTCATTGTTTTCATATAACACCCAGTGCTCCATGCAGTATGTGCCCTCCTTAATACCCATCACTGGGCTAACCCATTCCCGCACCCCCCTCCCCTCTAAAACCCTCAGTTTGTTACTTGGAGTCCATCGTCTCTCAGGGTTCATCTCTCCCTCCGATTTCCCCCCCTTCATTTTTCCCTTTCTTCTCCTGATGTCCTCCATGCTATTCCTTATATTCCACAAATAAGTGAAACCATATGATAATTGACTTTCTCTGCTTGACTTATTTCACTTAGCATAATCTCCTCCAGTCCCATCCATGTTAATGTAAAAGTTGGGTATTCGTCCTTTCTGATGGCTGAGCAATGTTCCATTGTATGTATGGACCACATCTTCTTTATCCATTCGTCTGTTGAAGGACATCTCGGCTCTTTCCACAGTTGGGCTGCTGCGGACATTGCTGCGATGAACATTGGGGTGCATATGGCCCTTCTTTTCACTACCATCTGTGTCTTGGGGGTAAATACCCAGTAGTGCTTTTCATGTGTCTGTTGGCCATTTGTATGTCTTCTTTGGACAAGTCTTCTGCCCATTTCTTGAACTTGTTCCTTTTGTATTATTTTTCTATACACTGCTGTTTTTGATTTCTAGTTCAGGAATTTTTCATTAACTATGCTTATAAATGAGACTGCCCTTATCTGGGCTTTGGTATCAAGATGATACTAGCCTCATAAAAATATTTGAGGATTGTTTCCCCACTTCCCATTATTTTCATCTATAAACACTTACTTAAATTTCAATTATAATTTTTTTTATCATTTGTCCCTCCTAAAGGTGTTTGTCCTTAGTTCTGACAGGCATCAAGGACTGAAAACAATTTGGGACAACTTTAACTTAATTACTGAGCATTGAGGGAGGTTCCAGGATCATGTGGGTGGAGTACATTTGAATGCCAAAATTATAGGAGAGTAGGTGTATGGTTATGCATTTTTAGAGATGGCTTTCTTCCATCCAGAATCCTAGCCAAGGAAGATAATTTTTCTTTGTGTCTCCTTTCACTGATGGATGCTGTGTAGCTTTTATGTTTCTTTTTCCTATACTGCTATACCCTGAGAATGTAGCCCTAAGAGAGGCCTGGCTTTATGGGGTCTCACTTCCAACTGTTCTTGCATACCCAAGGCCTTGGCTAATCTCCTTGGGATGATGGAAACACATGCCTCTTTTTTCCCTGAGATCAGCAAGTATATCCAGGGCAGCCATGGACTTAGTTTCAACCAACTCTCTTATTTCCAACTCTCTCTTTGTATTGGCAACTTCAGCTTTGAACGTACTTATTTCTTCCAGCATTGCTAGGGTAATACTGTGGGTGTCTTCAGGATATGCCATCTGCCATATTGCTGAGAAGTCACCTCCCTTTGTTCTCATTTTACAGGTGAGAAAAAGAGGCTCAAAGTGATGAGAAGTGCTTTGTTGAATGTACCACAGCTGGTGATTAGAGGAGCTGGAATGCAGACTTAATTGGCCACATCAAAACCCATGCCCTCAGTGATGGATGTTGTCCTCTACACTGAGGAGTTCAGGCGTTGCAGATGTTCCATGCTTTTGGTGTCAGTCATGCCCCTGGGGCAGCTGTGATGCTCTTCCAGAGCTCACATGTTACAAAGAAGGGGACCTGGAGATACAATGTACCCTGGTGTATCTTAAGTTCCTTATTTTGCTAAGTGAGAAAGAGAAATTCTGGTATTTTTCCTTTTGCTTTCTAAACCTAGGGCCACCATTGCAAAACTACGTTGGTCAATTTCGTCACTCATGTTAGCTGAATTGGTGATTTGGGAGATAGTTAGCTTTTTATGCAATGAGTTTTAATGCTGGATACTCTTCAATAGCTTCTTTTAGAGGTTTTCCAAAATATGAATGTAAAAACACCATGTCTTTTTACACCAGTACTTTTTAGTGGGCAACCACCACTGACTGCTTTTACTTCTCCTCCTACAGCTGCTGCTGCTGTAGGCAAGCTTTTCACTGAATTTTGTGGTTTATAGAAGGTTCTACCTTAATTATCTCAGTTCCCAAAAGAATTCTGCCCATTGGGTGGTACCCAAGTATAAAAGATGTCAGAATGAGTCCCAGTGAGGTTGATTAATTTTAAGATCATACATAATAAGAGCCAAAGCTGAGACTCAGAAAAGTTTGTGGAATATTCGGGTTAGTGAATGAATTGTGACAAGTGATCCCAGTGTTAATTCTCCTGCCCTCCCTCCTTCCTGTCCTTCCCGCCTTCCTGCGTTCTTACCTTTCTTCACTTAATAAGTATCTGCAGAGCACCTACTCAGGCAGACACTGTCTCTAGAGTTTTTATTTTCCAATCGTGGTAAAAAATAACATAAAGTGTACCATCTGAACCATTTTTAAGTATAAAGTCCAATATTATTAAGTATATTCACAAGGTTGTACAACCAATCTCTAGAACACTTTTTGTCTTGTGAAACTGGAATTGAAACTCTGTTCCTGTTAAACATTAACTCCTGGTCCCCCCTCCCCCCACAACCCCTGGCAACCCCCAGTCTACTTTCCCTCTCTATGAATTTATTCTAGGGACCTGACATAAGTGGACTCACACAGTATATGTATTTTTGGGACTCACTTGTTTCTCTTAACATATCCTCAAGATTCATCCATGCTATAGCATGTGTCAGAATTTCCTTCCTTTTAAAGGCTGAATAATATTCTAATATATATATTCTAATATATATAATATACTGATACATATAATATTTATATTGTGTACACACACACACACAGTTTATTCGTTCATCCAGGAATGGACATTTGTGTTGATTCCACATTTTGGCTGTTGTGAATGCTGTAAATGTGGATCTCTTTGAGATCCTGCTTTCAGTTCTTCTGAATATATACCCAGAAGTGGAATTGCTGGATTGTATGGTAGTTCTATTTTTAATTTCTTGAAGAATCTCCATTCCGTTCTCTATAGCAGTCATATATTTTATATTCCCAACAACAATGCATCTGACTCATTTGATGGCAGCCATCCGAAAGGGTATGAGATGGTATCTCATGGAGGTTTTCATTTGCATTTATGTTAACCTTTTGCACACATTTTCTTTAAACCCTACAACAATTCTGTTCACTAGGTATTTCCATTTACACATTATATTTGAGGAAACAGAGGATAGAATGTTTAACTGACTTGCTTGAGGTCACAAAGGTATGAAGTGGGAGAATCAGAATTTGAAACCAGGTATATCTGAAGTGTGGGTTATTTTACACACTTCGATCTCACTTATTTCTCTTAAACACAGTTTCTCTGTGTAAAGATTATTGTGATTGTTGTTATTATTATTGTTACTGATATTCTATTTTCCACACAAGGCAAATGAGGCTGAAGGAGCAGATGTGATTTCTACGAATCCCACAATTATTGAGCACTGACTGTGTTCCAGGCCCTGGGGATGCAGAAGGAGACAGGTATCCTACAGACCACAGCATTTGGGGATGTGATCAGACCTTGTGATTTTTAGATTCTTAGGGAAATAAAAAGTCTAATCAAATTACTTATGGGCTTGAAAGCAGCTCTGTGGGGCAAAATGCAAAGCTTCGCTTGGGTTTAGTCAGCATGCAGCGAAAAGTCCATCTCTTGGAACAGCTCTCATATCTGGAGGCTCCAGGGGCTTTTCAGGAGCTACAATCCATGATCCACAATCTACAATCCATGATTCATAATTCACAAACCATGATCCACTGGGCATTGTCTCTGCAGGCAAAACAAGCCCCAGGCAGAGTAGATAAAATTTTCTCAAATCAGAGGGAAAGGATTCACCCCTTCCCTGTCAGACAACTAGATTGCTTCTCAAAACACTGCTGGAAAAACTCCTTCCAAAGTAAAATTTTATCTGGAATGTCAAATGGCAGGGGAGGATTTTCCTTTGACTCAAAATCTATATTCTTGGGCAGTTTAGAGCATTCAACCATCTGAGATTCACCA
>NC_058404.1:198157398-198203413 GCF_002201575.2 Neomonachus schauinslandi
CAGGGTCACTCCCAGGTCAGAGTTAGAGCACCTGGAGGGTGGGCCCCCGCACATGAGCAGGCTGCACGTCCCACATCTTCATGTGTATTGTTGTCCCTTTGGCTGGGGCAAATCACATGGCTGGAGGTCGGTGTAGGGAGTCATGGTGTGGGGAGAGGGGGTATGAACAAATTGGGGCCATTGCTGCAATCAGTCTATTATAAATTGTCCTTTTGCCTGTGGCAATGCCATAAGGGATGAGAACAGGACTTCCAGTCACACAGATCTTTGCTTGGTCCTCGTTCTGCGGCTTGTTCAGCAGGTGGCCTTGGCCACATCTCTAAGCTTTGCTTTTTTCCTCTGAAAAACAGTAAAGCATCAGGGCACCTGGGTGGCTCAGTAGGTTAAGCATCTGCCTTCAGTTCAGGTCATGATCCTGGGGTCCTGGGATCGAGCCCCTTGTTGGTGTTGGGCTCCCCGCTCAGCAGGGGAGTCTGTTTCTCCCTCTCTCTCTGCCCCTTCCCCTGCTTGTGCTTTCTCTCGCTCACTCTCTTTCTCTCAAATAAATAAAATCTTTAAAACAAATAGGAAAGCATCATGGACAGCTTACTGATTAAATGAAATTGGTAAGCTAGCATAGAGGAAAGGGCCTAGACTGTGACCTAAATTGTGTTTTCTAGCGTTGGTTTGTAAACATCTACAGCTATATAGATTATGTATAACCTTTTCTGAATCTTTTCTTACTTTTGTGCATTACTGGAAGCTCCTTTACTGATACTGTCTCTGCTCTATCCAGTATACTTCTTAGTTAACAGTTTTGCAGATGTTGGGATATGATCTTCTCTCCATGTCTATGGGACACTCTCAGATTATCAAAGCCCTAAAGCTTATAATCCTTCCCAGTCCCAGACACTATAATGTATTCCAGTTTGACCTCTAGATGCCTCCACAGTGACCCACCTAACCACATTCATGCTCATGTTATTTCACCCCTTAAGAATCCACTAGCACCCTGTCTCTTACAGGATAAAGTCCAAGCCTGAAGTCAGGCATTCTAGATCGCACATGATCTGGTCATTGTGTTTCTCTTCAGCTCTGATCCTTCCCCACACATATCCTGCCGTGTAACAAGGCTGAAATTTTTGCCTTTGGGTGTGCTGCTCCTCCACCTGAAGTGCCTTGCCTTCTGTTTCTTTTCCTGGTCAACTCCTCATCATCTGTCCCTCCCTTCCTCCAGGAAGCCCTCCCTGACTGCCCACACCAACCCCACTAACTCTTGTTTGCATCATTGCTTCCACTGAACTCTCAGAGTCCCCTAGGTTTCCCTCTATCATGTCACTTATCACACTTTATAAAAATTACCAGTTTACCTATCTGAAGCTTCCATCAGTTTTTGAGCAGCTTGAGGGCAAGGACTGATAATGAATAATAGAATGAATGACCCATCCTTCTCCAAATTAGAGTTCAACCCATAGCTTCCAAGCCCACGATCCATTCAGTGTGATGTGTGAGATGTCTTGGGCAGCAAAGAGCATGGGTTTATTTTATAAGTAAGGAGACAGAAGAGAGTGCTGGTTCTAATTTATATGAAACTTCTGTATATTAGAGCTAATTAAAAGGTTTCTTATTGTAATTGATGGGAAGGGTGGAAGAAGTACATGTCATCGTCACACTTGAAGACTCCTCAGCCTCATTATCCAATTTCAAAGGATGGATCTGCATGAATGAGTACTGTGTTTCTGTCCATGGTCAAGAATAAAGGCACTCATATTTTGTGTCCTATAATTTTGCTCCCAGGACTGTCCTACTCTGATTCCTTTTCCTAATCCCAGCTGATAGAAGCAAGCACTTTGCCATCTTAGCTAAAATGAGTCACCGAAGACTTTCATGTTAAATTGTGTGGTGCCTTCACAGCATACCAAATATTCTGCAGTCAGCTCTGCTCACTGGAGGTTTGGTCACCATGGAAAACCTGCCTCCCCTAAGTGCAGTTAACAGGAAAAGGGTCTGTCTGTTTTCTACCATAATTGGGGAGGCTGTAGGCTGAGATGGGGGAGCAGGGGTTTTGGAGCCAGGCTCCATCACATCCTCACCATAAAATCTCAGCATATTCCTAAACCCCCTGAGCCTATGTCCTCACTGCAAGGTAGATTCAGTGGAGCACATCTACAGTGCTGGTTGGAGGTTGGTCCCTGGATGTCTAGATTGTTTAGACAGATTAAGTGACTTTCCCAAGTTTCCCTTTGTTGAGAAATGGGATTCAAACTCAGGCATTCTGATTCTAGAACCCAAACTCTAATGACTCTCCTTTCCTCCTTCTCTCCCTCCTTCCTTTTTCCTTCCTTCCTTCCTCTCTCCCTTTTTCTTTCCTTTCTTCTAAAACTATTCATTGGATACTGTGTGTCAGACACCGTGTTGAACATCAGAGACACAGTGGTGATCACAATTAAATGTGGTTCTTGCTCTTAAGGAACTTACAGCCTAGTGGGGGAAAGTGAGAAAAAAAATTTTAATTACAAAATTGCAAGGAGCTAAGACAGCAATTCTTTTATTGAAGTAAGGGGAAGTATATCTGTGTGTATCTTCAGGGGCTAGCAAAAGCCCAAAGCAACATAACATTTATAATAAATCATAGGTGTAGTGTTTATTAAAATAATTTTCTCAGCGTGATTTCACTTTTCTTTGATCTAGATATTAAGCACAGAGGTAGGTGAAAAGCCTTGTTTCCCAGGGTCTGAACACCTGAGTTCTCAGGCTCGTTCTCTCACTAACTTGTTTTGTGACATTTGATAAAATGAGACTGATGATCCAGGGGTACCTGGGTGGCTCAGTTGGTTAAGCATCTGTCTTCAGCTCAGGTCATGATCTTGGAGTCCTGGGATTGAGCCCTGTGTCAAGCTCCGTGCTCAGCAGGAAGTCTGCTTCTCCCTCTCTCTCTGCCCCTCCCCTTGCTCGTGCTCTCTCTCACTCACTCACTCTCTCTCTCAAACAAATAGATAAAATCTTTTTAAAAAATGATTTATAATGCTGTCCTCACTGCTTCTCAGTGGGTTATGCAGGGGGTGGGTGATGTCCACGAAAGCTCCCTGAGAAGGTACAAGTTGTAAATGGATACGTTTAAGGCTTATGTTAGGAAGCTCACATTCCTTGAACGTCTTCAATGCAGAGATCTCCAACTAGTCTGTGGCAAAGCCTAGCCCAGGTGACTATAGGCTGCAATGCCCCCTCTTCAGACATCTCAACTGAGGCACTTCTAGAAACAAGACAGGAGAGGAGGAGTTTCTGTGATGAGCTACTTTTCTATGCTCAGAATCACTGCTCTTTATCCTTTCCCCCCCTCACATAAATTCCTATTGGACATTTGTTATTAGTGGTCATAATAGAACCATTTTGTGAGTATCTACCATGTGCCAGGACCTGTACTAGACATGCTAGACAAGGAATCTCTGATTCTTACAAGAACACTATGAAGTCAGTTCCAATCATCATTTTACAGAAAGTAAAACTGAACTCGTGGGCACAAGGTCCCATTATCTGTTCCCACTGAAAGAAGCTGGATCACCTTCTGTACCCATGGTAGCAACTGTCAGTGCTGGTGTTCATCATCTCTGAGAATGATACTGGGTAGGTAGATGATGCATAGCCCCATCTGTATATCTTCTTCAGCCCTGTGTCCTCCTTTGTCCCTAGTCCTTTGGCTGATCTATTTCCCGGCCTGTCCGTCCTTATTATACTTGCCAATGGGCTATACCCTAGGCTGTCAATGTCATTCATTCACTTTTAGGAGAGGGGAAGAGAATAAAGAGAAAGAACCTGGGCTGGAGCCACACCTGGATACAAATCCCAGTAGTACCACTTCTAATCTGTCTGATCTTAGGCAAGCTATTTTTAGCCCATGCCTGGGACTTCCCATCTGCAAAACAGAGGCAGTAATAAGATAGAATCAGGGTGAACAACAAGAGAGAAGAAAGAGAAATTAAGGAGTCGATCCCATTTACAATTGCACCCAAAACCATAAGATACCTAGGAATAAATCTAACCAAAGAGGCAAAGGATCTGTACTCAGAAAACTATAAAATACTTATGAAAGAAATTGAGGAAGACACAAAGAAATGGAAAAACGTTCCATGCCCATGGATTGGAAGAACAAATATTGTGAAGATGTCAATGCTACCTAGAGCAATCTACACATTCAATGCAATCCCCATCAAAATACCATCCACTTTTTTCAAAGAAATGGAACAAATAATCCTAAAATTTGTATGGAACCAGAAAAGACCCTGCATAGCCAGAGGAATGTTGAAAAAGAAAAGCAAAGCAGGCAGCATCACAATTCCGGACTTCCAGCTCTATTACAAAGCTGTCATCATCAAGACAGTATGGCACTGGCACAAAAACAGGCACATAGATCAATGGAACAGAATAGAGAGCCCAGAAATGGACCCTCAACTCTATGGTCAACTAATCTTCGACAAAGCAGGAAAGAATGTCCAATGGAAAAAAGACAGTCTCTTCAACAAATGGTGCTGGGAAAATTGGACAGTCACATGCAGAAGAATGAAACTGGACCATTTCCTTACACCACACACAAAAATAGACTCCAAATGGTTGAAAGACCTCAATGTGAGACAGGAGTCCATCAAAATCCTAAAGGAGAACACAGGCAGCAACCTCTTCGACCTCAGCCGCAGCAACTTCTTCCTAGAAACATTGCCAAAGGCAAGGGAAGCAAGGGCAAAAATGAACTATTGGGACTTCATCAAGATCAAAAGCTTTTGCACAGCAAAGGAAACAGTCAACAAAACCAAAAGACAACCGACAGAATGGGAGAAGATATTTGCAAATGACATATCAGATAAAGGGCTAGTATCCAAAATCTATAAAGAACTCATCAAACTCAACACCCAAAGAACAAAGAATCCAATCAAGAAATGGGCAGAAGACATGAACAGACATTTTTCCAAAGAAGACATCCAAATGGCCAACAGACACATGAAAAAGTGCTCAACATCGCTCGGCATCAGGGAAATCCAAATCAAAACCTCAATGAGATACCACCTCACACCAGTCAGAATGGCTAAAATTAACAAGTCAGGAAATGACAGATGTTGGCGGGGATGCGGAGAAAGGGGAACCCTCCTACACTGTTGGTGGGAATGCAAGCTGGTGCAGCCACTCTGGAAAACAGTATGGAGGTTCCTCAAAAAGTTGAAAATAGAGCTACCATATGATCCAGCAATTGCACTACTGGGTATTTACCCCAAAGATACAAAAGTAGGGATCCGAAAGGGTACATGCACCCCGATGTTTATAGCAGCAATGTCCACAGTAGCCAAACTGTGCAAAGAGCCAAGATGTCCATGGACAGATGAATGGATAAAGAAGGTGTGGTATATATATACAATAGAATATTATGCAGCCATCAAAAGGAATGAGATCTTGCCACTTGCAACGATGTGGATGGAGCTGGAGGGTATTATGCTGAGCGAAATAAGTCAAACAGAGAAAGACATGTATCATATGACCTCAGTGATATGAGGAATTCTTAATCTCAGGAAACAAACTGAGGGTTGCTGGAGTGGGGGGTGGGGTGGGAGGGATGGGGTGACTGGGTGATAGACACTGGGGAGGGTATGTGCTCTGGTAAGCACTGTGAATTGTGCAAGACTGTTGAATCTCAGATCTGTACCTCTGAAACAAATAATGCAATATATGTTAAGAAAAAAAAAAAGAAGGTAACAGGAGGGGAAGAATGAAGGGGGGGAAATCGGAGGGGGAGACGAACCATGAGAGACAATGGACTCTGAAAAACAAACTGAGGGTTCTAGAGGGGAGGGGGGTGGGAGGATGGGTTAGCCTGGTGATGGGTATTGAGGAGGGCACGTTCTGCATGGAGCACTGGGTGTTATGCACAAACAATGAATCATGGAACACTACATCTAAAACTAATGATGTAATGTATGGGAATAACATAACAATAAAAAAATTTTAAAAAAAGATAGAATCAGGGTGAAAGCTACATGCAGTGACTAATGCAGTGCCTGGTATATTGCCCAGCTTTTAGTAGGGGCTCAGTTAATGTGAGTTTCTTTCAGTCTCACCCTGATTGTTGTAACCTGGTGACAGATCACCCTTTCCCTTTTCTCTCTAATCATTTGTTCCTTTTAATCCTTCTGCCACTATTTTTGCCTTAGTCTTCCTAAGGACTTCTCCTTGCTCTGCTCCTTGGCTCTGAAACACCTATCAAAATAATTGCAGGCTCTTCATTCTAACTTGTTAAGATCTACAGAATTTGACCTTAACATCCCTCTCTGATGCTCTCTCCTAGAAATCCCCTGGGGTGCCCAGGACCCTTGTGACATAGGGTTCATCCACTTGCTGTTGCTTCTTGGATAGTTATGTTGTTCCCTTGGCCTTAGAGTCTCCTTCCCTCCACCTCCACCTGAAGAAAGACTTCAAAAAACTAAGCCTGTTCCTCCACCTATATTTATTTCTGAGACTGAGTGTTTTTCTGGGGCAAGGGCAGGGGCTTTTTCATCTGGAATCCTCTGAACCTGGTAAAAGGTTTTTTTTTTCCTTTCCTTTCCTTTTTTTTTTTTTTTTGTTTCTTTTTTTTTAAGAATGCAACTCTTTCCCCTTTTAAAAAAAATTTAAATTCAGTAATTTCTTTCATAGATATAGGACTACTCAGATTTTCCATTTTCTCATGTGTTACTTTTAGTAAACTATGTTCCTCTAGAGTTTTAAATTCATCTAAGATTTTCAAATTTATTTTCACAAGTTAATTTATGAAACCTCTTTATGATATTTTTACTATCTGAAGGATCTGTAATGATGGCTCTTTGTTGCTAATATTCTTTGTGCTTTTTTCCTATTTTTAAAATCAGTATTACCAGGGGTTCATCAATTTTATGTAGTTTCTAAGAACTAACTTTTAGTTTTATTGGTCCTTAATATTGTGCATTTGTTTCTATTTCACTGATTCTGCACTTTAAAAAATTATTTCATAAGTGTAATTTTAAGTTATTTTTCTAATTTCTTTAGATGTATAGTATATCATTAATTTTTAGCATTTGTTTCCCTTTCTAACAATGCACATAAGGCTGTAACTTTCTTTTAAGCATTGCTTTATCCGAACTACATAAATTTTATTATTTTTGTTGAAGAATAATTGATAATATTTTATTAGTTTCATGTGTACAACATAGTGATTCTGTATTTATATGCAGTATGAAATGGTCACCATAATGTCTAGTTATCATCTGTTATGATACAAAGTTGTTTACAGTATTATTGACTATGTTCACTATGCTGTACATTACATCCCCATGTATTTTTATAACTAGAAGACTGAACCTCTTAATCCCCTTCACCTATTTTATTCATTCTGCCACCTTCTCCTCTCTGGCAACCATCAGTTTGTTCTCTATAGCCTATGAGTCTGTTTCTGTTTTGTTTCATTTGTTCATTTGTTTTGTTTTTTAGATTCCACATTTAAGTGAGATCATATGGTATTTGTCTTTCTCTGTCCAACTTATTTCATTTAGCATAACACTGTCTAGGTCCATCCATATTGTTGCAAAAAGCAAGATCTCATTCTTTTTTGTGGCTAAGTAATATTCCCTTGCACATATACACCACATCTTTATTTATTAATGTATTGATGGACACTTAGTTTGCTTCCATATCTTAGCTATTTTAAATAATGCTGTGATTGGTATAGAGGTGAATGTCTTTTCAAATTGGTGTTTTCATTTTCTTAGGCTAAATACCTAGAAGTAGAATTGCTGTATTGTATGGTTGTTCTATTCTTAATTTTTTGAGGAACCTACATATTGTTTCCCATAGTGGCTGCACCAATTTACATTTCCACCAACAGTGCACAAAGTTTCATTTTTTTCCACAACCTTGTCAACACTTGTTATTTCTTGTCTTTTTGATACTAGTAATTATGACAGGTGTGAAATGATATCTCATTGTAGTTTTGATTTGCATTTCCCTGATGACTAGTGATGTTGAACATCTTTTCATGTGCCTGTTGGCCATCTGTATGTCTTCCGTGGAAAAATGTCTGTTCAGGTCCTCTGCCCATTTTTTAATCAGATTATTTTTTTGATATTGAGTTGTAGGAGTTCTTTATATATTTTGAATGTTAATGCCCTACTGAGTATATAATTTGCAAATTTCTTCTCCTGTTCAGCAGGTTGCTTTTTCATTTTGTTGGTGGTTTCCTTTGCTATGCAAAAGCTTTTCAGTTTGATGTACTCCAGTTGTTTATTTTCGCTTTTGTTCTCCTTGTCTGAGAAGATAGATCCAAAAAAAAAAAAAAATCACTAAGATATTACTGCCTGTTTTCTTCCAGGAATTTTATGATTTGGGGTCTTACATTTAAGTCACTAATTCATTTTGGTTTAATTTTTCTATATGTATAAGAAAGTGGTCCAGTTTTATTCTTTAGCATGTAGCTATCTAGTTTTCCCAGGACCATTTATTGAAGAGACTATCTTTTCTCCACTGTATATTATTGCCTCCTTTGTCATATATTAATTGACTGTATAAGCAGGGGTTTATTTCTGGACTGTCTATTCTGTTCTATTGATCTGTATGTCTATTTTTGTGTCAGTACCATACTGTTTTGGTTACTATAGCTTGTAGGATCGTTTGAAATCTGGGGTCATGATACCTCCACTCTGTTCTTCTTTCTCAAGAATACTTTGGCTATTTGGGGTCTTTTGTGGTCTCATACAAATTTTAGGGTTGTATATTCTAGTTCTGTAAAAATGTCATTGGTGTTTTGATAGGAATTGCATGGAATCTGTAGATTGCTTTGGGTAGTATGGACATTTTAACAATGTTAATTCTTCTAATCCATGACTATGGTGTATCATTCCATTTGTTTGTGTCATCTTCAGTTTCTTTCATCAATGTCTTACAGTTTTCAAAGTACAGGTCTTTTATCTTCTGGGTTAAATTTATTCCTACATATTTCATTCTTTGTTATGTAACTGTAAATGAAACTGTTTTCTCAATTTTTCTCTCTGAGAATTCATTGTTAGTGTGTAGAAGTGCAACTGATTTCTGCATATTGATTTTGTACCCTGTTCTAATAGTTTTTTGGTGGATGCTTAAGGTTTTTTACATATACAATTATGCCATCTGCACATAGTGATGGTTTAACGTCTTCCTTTCCAATCTGGATGCCTTTTATTTCTTTTCCTTGCCTAATTGCTCTGGCTAGGATTTCTTTTTATTATCATTGTTGTTGTTGTTATTGTTATTATTATTATTGCTAAGATTTCTAATGCTATGTTGAATGAAATGGCAAGAGTGGGCATCCTTCTCTTGTTCCTGATCTTAGGAAAAAAGCTTCCAGCTATTCACCATTGAATAAGATGTTAGTTGTGGGCTTGTCATATATGACCTTTATTATGTTGAGGTATGTCCCCTCTATACCCACTTTGTTGAGAGTTTTTTTTTTTTTATCATAAATGGATATTCAATTTTGTTAAATGCTTTTACTTCATCTATTGAGATGGCCATACAATTTTTATCCTTCTTTTTTTAGTGTCATAGATCACATTGTTTGAGTTACAGATATTAAACCATCCTTGCATCTCTAGAACAAATCCCACTTGATCATGGTGTGTCATCCTTTTTAATGTATTGTTTGAATCCAGTTTGCTAATATTTTGTTGAAGAGTACTTTTGCATCTATATTCATCAAGATACAGACCTGTAATTTCCTTTTTTTATAGTGTTTTGTCCGGTTTTGATATCAAGGTAATGCTGGATTCATAGAATAGGTTCGTAAGTATTCCTATTCTTAAATTTTTTGGAATAGTTTGAGAAGGATAGGTATTAACTCTTTTTTAAATGTTTGGTAGAATTCACCTGTGAAGCCATCTGGCCCTGAACTTAGGAGTTTTAAAATTACTAATTCAGTTTCATTACTAGTAATCAATCTGTTCAAATTTTCTATTTCTTCCTGAGTCTTGGAAGATTGTGTGTTTCTAGGAATTTATCCATTTTTTTCTAGGTTGTCCAACTTGTTGCCATATAATTGTTCATAGCAGTCTCATGATTCTTTGTATTTCTGTGGTATTGGTTGTAACTCCTCTTTTATTTCTTATTTTATTTTTGGGGGCCCTCTCTCTTTTTTCATAATGAGTCTGGCTAAAGGTTTGTAAATTTTGTTTATTGTTTTGTTTATTATTTTAACCAGCTCTTAGTTTCACTAATCTTTTCTCTTGTTTCTTTTTTTCTTTTAGTCTCTATTTCATTTATTTACACTTTGATCTTTATTATTTCCTTCTTTCTATGGGCTTTGTTTGTTCTTCTTTTTCTTCAATTTTTTCTTGAGTTTTAAGTTTAGAGTGTTTTTTGAGATTTTTCTTATTCATTGAGATGGGCTTGTATTGCTGTAAACATCCCTCTTAGAACTGCTTTTGCTGAGTCCCATAGATTTTGGAATGTTGTGTTCTCTCTTTCATTTTTCTCAAGGTATTTTTTTTAATTCCTCTTTTAATTTCTTTGTTGACCCATTTTACTGTATTTTTATGTTTTAGGTAGTTCAGCTACATCTTCCAGTCTAGAAGGGATGGTCTTATGTAGGAGATGTCCTATGGGGCCCAGAAGCACCATCCCCTCTGTCCACCAGAGCAAGGTGCTCCAAGCATGTCCCTTGTGTGGACCACATGAGCCCTCCGGTTGTGGTGGAGTCTTGCTTGCTGTGGGTATGCTGGTGGGCAGGGGTGGCCCATGACCTGGCTGACTGCAAGGCCCAGCTGTGACTGCTACAGGCATGCTGGTGTGCAGGGTTATCATCCTGTTGGCTGCAAGGCCTGGCCAACGCACAAGGTCATGCCGAGCTCTCAGCAGGTATTTGCAGTCTAGAGGGAGGATTTGGAAATGGCATCTGCCAGTTCCAAGATCAGCAAGCCACAGTGAAATAGCAAAAGTGGCTGCCAAAATGGCTACCTCCAGAGTCTCAGTCCACGGGGAGAGGCCCACCTGCTTCCTGCCTCTTTAGCAGGCACTCCATGATTAGTAGATAGGTCTTCTTCAGCTATGCCCTAAGTACATTTTGATCTGGTTTCCAGGTTGAGTGAGTCTGTGCACCATCCCTTTAAAAGCAGGGTTTCCTATCCTTCTGTTCTGTAGTTTTCCTGGACATATTCCCCACTGGTTTTCAAAGCCAGTTGTTTTGAGGGTTTGTCTTTTTTTGTGCAAGATCTAAGGGCTTGGGTGCCTGCTATGGAGCTCGAAACTCTCACTCCTCAGGGAAAAGGTCAATACCATTGAGATCCCTCCTAGCCATGGAATTCTGGGCCTGCGGTGTGGTTTTTTTCCTTAGCACAACTGTATCTCTGCCTCTTCTACCCATTTTGGTCTGCCTTTGTGCTGGAGGCTCTGTTCATCTGGTTTCTATGTCCCCTTCAGAGGGAATTATTCCATATTTAGTGTTAGGTGTGTTGTGTCCATGGGAGGAGGTGAGCTCAGGAGTTTCCTGTGCCACCATCTTGAGCCCTCTCCTCCCATACCAGTTTTAATACATCATATTTTCATTATTATTCAGTTTAAGTTACTTTACAATTTCCATGGTAATTTCCACTTTGACTCATGAATTTTTGAGAAGTATATTTTTAAATTTCTAAACATCTGGGGATTTTCGAGTTAAAATTTTCTTACTAAGATCTAGCTTAATTTAACTGTAACCAGAATGCAATCTATATGGTTTCAGTGTCCTTAATTAGAGTCAGGCTTTGCCTTCTGACTTCACATGTGCTATGTTCTTTGATCCTTTTTCAGATTTTTCCCCATGTTTTAAAGATTAGAAAAAATAAAGGTAAAAGCCTCACTATACATTCCATATATAGAATTCTCAGTTTATTACTAGTTGCCATCATTCACTGAAAACATATTTATTGAGCACAATCCACACCATAGGCACTTACCTAGATGTTGAAGATTGTAGTGAGTAAAATCAGACATCATCCCAGATTTTACAGCCCAGTGGGGCAGACTGACATTAATTAAATAATCAGCATAATGGTGTGCTACTTTATACTTAGGTAAATGCTCTGAGGAAAATGAACACAGTTCTCTGAGATCATATACCAAGGGAATCTTGCCCATTCAGGGTTGGTTGGGAAGGGGGACAGGTCTATTACTCACATACCAAGTCATCAATGTATATAGAAAACCTAATGAGATTTGGTGTATAAAGGACGACATTAATAGCTTGCATCAGCAAAGCTTTTGTATTATTTTGAGACCATCACAACCATCTGATTTTCTCCTTCTGTTAATTAACACTCACCTCATAGGATTTTTAAAAATTTATTCTTTAATGCATAACATACGTAAAGCAAACTACATTAATCTTAACTGTAGAGCTCAATGAATTTTTACATAAGTATGTACTTCAGTGATAACTACCCAAATCAAGATGTGGAGGATTATCACCATCAGGAAGCTTCCCTCATGCGCCTTCCCAGTCAATACCCCACTAAGAGGTGATTGGTTTTCTAGTCTGTATCATTTGATGTTTGTATGGCCTCTTTTTAAAACTTATATGATGTAATCATGGGAAAAATTCTTTTATGTTTGTTTTTTTTTTTCTCTTAACATAATATCTTTGATATTCATGTGTCATTATCACAGAAGTTCTTTTCTACTACGGTGCACTGTTCTGTTGTACAAATATTTGTTTAGTCATTCTACTATTGATGGGACTGGGGTTGCTTATAATGTGGAGCTGCTGTGAATATTCTTGTCCATGGTGGACATGTGCATTTATGTCTCCTGGGCAGTTTATACCTCATAGGGTGTTGTTGAAAGGAGTATAGTATGCAGAGTACATATGTGTGTGAGAATGTTGCAAGCCGCCATGCCATGCTACATGCAAACATTACTGTTAGTATTACTCTGAGATTAGAAGAAGGAAACTGGGCCTTGAGCTCTAGAGGTGACATTTGATCTCATCAGGCCTCCCATCCATGTAATAGGTGCAGTTACTGAGCCAGGGAGAGGATGTGACACCCGTTGGTTCACACAGGAATTTACAAATGGGTCACCTCACAAACTTAATATCCTTTAAGCCAGAGACTGTCTTTCATAGACATGCATGAAATTTAATTGACAGAAAGTTATGTAGACTGAATATTATTGACAGGGTGTCTAAGCTTGGATTTCTAGGAGGAGAACCTAAGGTTTTTCTAGGGAAATGGGGGTGGGGATGCATGGAGCAGAAAAGAGTTTGATACATAAAAAAGCAGACCCATGGCGAGCATCCTTCGGAGGCCCTCCTTCCCTGACCCCAAGCCTTGGTTCCCACCTCCCCACCAAATCCTCCAGCTGTGCCCTTTGGTACAGACATAGAGTAGCACGTGTACTCTGGCTACTCAGCTACTCTGAGTGCTCGTTCACTCCTTTTCTAACTTTAAGGTCAGACATGCTGTCCCCTGAGGAAGGGACTCTCTCATTGGGTTCCTGCAGCCCCGTATTAGCAGAACTCAGCTTGGACACACGGCGGATTGGTTCCTCTGATGTATGCCCCATTGAACCTGACCTTCTTCAGAATGCATACGCATGTACTCACTTGTTTCTTGTCTCCTTCCTGGGGAGGTGGTGATGTCCGTGAGGGTGTGGCTCGTGCCTCTCTTGACCCCACTCAATCCTGGGCTCCTAGAGGAGTATAGAGCCTCACACAGCAGAGAATGGAGCTGCCTCTGTGAATGGCACAAAGGGGGCACCCAAGGAATGAGTGAATGAATAAGTGAATGAATGCAAAGTGCTGCCCAGAACATGGCAGCTCCTCTCCAGCCCACCATAACCATTCTCTTCCAGGCAGCATCACCTCCGCCTTTAGTGGTCTCCCTACTTCTGCACATGGCCTCCTGCAGTCTCTCATCAACCACAGCAGCCAATGGGAACTTTTTACCTCGTATCATGTCACTCTTCTACTTAGAATCCTTCAGTGGCTCCCTGTCATTTAACCAATGTAATGAGGAAGAATGTGGGCTATGACGTCAGACTTTTGAGTCCAAATCCCTGCTCCTCTGTATTGGCTGTGTGACTGTGCTCAGTTACGTTGCCTCTCTGTGCCTACTGATGAGCTCATCGAGAACACTGAGATTCATAGGAAGCACTTAGAACAGTGACACAGCGTAGTTAATGCTTGATAACTATAGTTATTAGTGTTGTGAGGATCAAGTCAGAGAAGGGAAACAAAAATGGTGATGTTGTTGAGAAGTCACAGAGCTTCCGGGTTAAAAGTGCAGGCCCAGGCAGTGCTGGGCTCGAGTCCTGGTCTGCCACTTACCTGCTGTGTGACCTTGGGCAGGTTATGTAAACTTGGTGAGTCTTAGTTTCCTCATCGTACATTGGAAGAATCATAGTTCATACCTTGCAGGTTTTGAGAGAATTATGTAACTTGCACAGTGCCCACCTGGCATGCACCCAACTCTCAACAAATGTTGCAGATGTGTGTCTGTTTTATTAGCTTCCATATCCTATCAGGGCTTACAGAACTTGCCCCATCTCCCTGTTTCAAACTTCACATATATCAGCTAAACTCTTGAACTTCTATTGGAACAAGTTCTTTTAAAGGCACCTTTCTCTCAGTAGGCAGCCTTGTCTCCCCCATGTGAGGCCCCAAATGTCAGAGTGATCCTTGATTCTTTTCTTTCTCTCACACCCCACACCTAATCCATAGGAAATCTTGTCTTTTCTCTTCATTATGTCCAGAGTCCAGCTACTTCTTACCACCTCCCAGCTCCCATCATCCAAACCACCCTCATTTCTCCCTGGGGTGGTTGCAACAACCTCCTGCCTGTTTGCCATGCTTCTTCCCTGGCCTGTTTCAGTCCATTCCTAGTGCAGCTTGCAGAGCGATCCTATTAAGACCTCAGCCAAGTCATGTTACTCCTCTGCTCCCCACATGCCAGGGTAAAGCCAAATTCACTGCAGTGCTCTACAAAACCCTGCATGATCTGGCCCTGCTATTGCTCCCGCTTATCTTCTGCTTTGCTTACTTCCTTCCAGGCTTTTTGGTCTCAGTTCCTCAGGCATGACAAGCACATGCCTGCTGCAGGGCCTTTGCACGTGCTATGCTTTCTTTCTAGAATGCTCTTCTCCCAGATGTCCACGTGAGGTTCCCTCCTACCTTCCTTCAAGGTTTTTCACTCAAATGACACCTTCTCAAGGAGGCCTTCCCTGGCCACTCCATACGAAACTGCAACCCTCAAAATTCTACACACATACCCCTTACATTTTTCTCTGTCACATCTAATAACACCTGACATATTCAGTCTTATGTTTACCTTTTTACTGACTAACTACCTCATTTAGAGTGTAAGACTCATGAGGACAGAAATTTTTATTCCTATTTCTCCCCTAATGTGTTCTTTGCACTTAGAACCGTGAAACATAGTAGGTGCTCAGAAAATGTATGTTCACTTAGTAGATATCCACAGAGTATAGCAAGAGTCAGAACAGCATTGTGGGTCAGAGGCCCAGCTCTGGCATCTGACTTCCAGGATTCTGATCCTGGTTCCACCACCTGCCAACTATGGATCTTGGTCAAGTTAATGCAGATCTTTGGGCCATCATTTCCTCCTTTATAAGGGGGAGAGAGTAACAGTACCATTTCGTTCAATTATGTAAGAGTTTAATAGTTAGCAGTCATGAAGCTCTTAGAACATTGCCAGGCACACAGTAAACACTCAGTGCATGTTACTTACACTATAATTTCCAAAACCTCTTTCTTTCCTTACTCTTTCTAACAACGTTTAGCATGCTGCGCAGAATAGCAGACACAGGGAAGGGGTGTGTAAGGCACAGACCTTTCCTGCAGGAAGATATACGCTAGTGGGGGAGATAGATGCACCCAGCCTGTTTCAATGCAGAGCAGTAAGGGGTGTAATTGGGTGTGCCACTGAGCACAGAGCATGAGATTTCCTGCAAGTCTACATCAAGGCAAGGAGCTTCCAAATGTCTCTGAGTTCTCCCAACGGTGAAATTAACAACAACCTTATCAAGTGTTCATTAGGTGCCTAGCACTAGGCATGGTGGGATTTTCACATATTAAACAGAACTTTGCTAAGCTCCTGCCACATACCAGAACCTGGTTTGGGCACTGAAAAGAAGGTGCTCACAGCTGGTGTAGGAAGCAGATGGCTAAATTGGCAATTAAGACTTAATCAGCACTGTACAGAGACACAAACAGGCCTTGCAGACCCAGAACTTAACTCTGCCTGGGACAATCAGGAGAGGCTTCTCAGAGGAGGTGCCATTCATTCTGAAGCTGCTGGAGGAGCAAGAGCTCTCTAGGCTTCCAGTTTCAAGGGACCTCTGGAAAGGGTGAAGAGCATGAGCGACAGCGGAGAGCTGGAGAAGGAAAGATATTTGACACATGCCAGACAGGAGAGGTGGGGCACAAATCGAGAGAGGTAGCCTGTGTTACAAGTTGGTTTCTTAGGATGCAGACTTTGAGGTAGAAATTAGCAAGCAGAGGGTTTACTAGGGAGCACCTTATTAGGGGGTGCCCTGGGGATCAGCACTGGGGAGGGGAGCAGAAGGAAGGAAGCAGGGTTGAGCAGAGGGGCAACTGGCCTTGGTGCAGTCATAATGAAGCCTCAGATGGTCCCCGTGGGCATTGTGACGCTGGTCAGCTCTTCAGAGTTATCCCAAGTTGGGGTGACAGGGTGAGGTTTTTATACCCCCACTTCGTCTAGTTAGTGGCTGTAGGCTCCCCCAGGGGGTAATGACCTTGGTTAAGGCAGCTCTTTTTAGCTGAGGCAATTCTAAAAACAGCTGATGGCTGATGGCTGTCTGCCATCAGCTCCCCCAGCAGCTAGGGGGTGGACTCCAGTCCTCTGAGGGGGGGCTGTGTCATGGCCTCTGTCACTGCAGCTTGGTCCTGCACATGAAGACTCTGTGTGTCCTTTCATGAGGCTTGGAACATGTCCTGTGGGCTGAAGAGAGTCATCAACAGCCTGTGAATATGGAAAAGACATGCTTCCAGATCTGTTTGTTAGAAGGCTGGTGTGTCTCAGCTGGAGGAGAGAGTAAGGAGGCAGTGAGACCAGTTAAAAAGGTATGGCATCCATCTAGGTGATGCCCTTGGCAAAGATAGTGACAGTGGGGGCACAGAGGGTTTCTGGGTATGTGAGAGTAATAACAGGCACCCTCCGTTAAGGGCCTTCCACACATCAGACTCTTTAACCTGTTGTCAGCTTTCACAGTACTTGTACGAAGTATGCATTTTCACACAGGATGAAATTGAGGATCAGAATGGTTCAGTAACTTTCCTGAAGTCACACAGTAGTAAAGAACCAAGCCAAGAATGAAACCCAGTTTTATCAAGCTTAAAATTCTGCACTGTTTTGTATGAGCCAGCACCTAGGAAAGCTTCCGAAACATGGTGGACACTCAGAATGGTAGTCATCCTTGTATTGTTCTTATCACTGCCCTTGCCATCATTATCTGGATAAAATGAAGGCCCTGGGGCGCCTGGGTGGCTCAGTTGGTTGAGCGACTGCCTTCGGCTCAGGTCATGATCCTGGAGTCCCAGGATCGAGTCCCACATCGGGCTCCCTGCTCAGCAGGGAGTCTGCTTCTCCCTCTGACCCTCCCCCCTCTCATGTGCTCTCTCTCTCATTCTGTCTCTCAAATAAATGAATAAAATCTTTAAAAAAAAAAAAAAAAAAAAAAAAATGAAGGCCCTGGTAGCAGATCTGCATTTCATTAGCAGAAAAAGCACTGAGGATTGCTGACAGCCAATGATGATCTCGATGGTATTAGCGGCAGACATATTCAAGTGCAATTAAAAACTACAAATATAATAATCAGATGTAAATGAGCAGCACCAACAATTACTGGTGCATATACAATTAGCACATGTGGTAATTTAGTGGGAGGCATGACTCGATCCTTTTCATCGCCGCTAACAAATTGCTGATTCCCCGTCCCCCCTCCCGCCTTACCCTCCTCTTCTCTGCTAACAGTTTCCTCTCCGTGTTTGCCCACTCTCTCTGTTGGCAGATATGAGTCTAATTAGCTGGACTCTTTCAGAGCCAGGAAGCATCTCGTTGCCGCTTAGAGGAGGAGCCAGCACCACTGCCTGCCTGGGGCCAGTGGGCAGAAGCAATCGGAGGACTTGATATCTTCTCTCTCTGGCTGAAAGATAATGTTGCCCATGGAGAATGTTGCCCATCTTCTTCAGCAAATATTTGCTGAACAATCCCTGTGTGCCCGATCCTGTGCTGGGTACCAGGAAGACAGAGGTGCTTTGGTTCACACTTTTGTTTCTTTATCTGCTAATTATTTGCTGACAATGTGGTGCATGTCAGCATCTGGACCAGCTGGTGGGGACACAGAGAGGAATGAAATAAGGCTGATGTTTTTAGGGAACTCACATCTTTTGGAAGAAAACAGAGAAATAAATAAGTAACTTCTACACAGCATGTTGTGTGCACAGTAGAGGTTAGGGTTAGGTACTAAGGCTGTGTGTGTGGTGCACCTGCCAAAGGCTTGGGCTGCCTGTGATAGGACCCTAGAACTTCCTCATACAAGCTGGGTGACAGTGGCCACATTGCTTACTCACTCTGCGCATGTTTACAGTAGTGATATCAACAGAACTGACTCACAAAAGTGGGTATGAAGATTAAATGAGTCAGTACTCACAAAGCACTTAGCATAGAACCCAGCACATGACAAGTGCTCAGTAAATGTCCTTATTGCTGCTCTTGGAACACAGAGGAGGGGAGGGCTGCACTTCTGCCCTGGGAGTTACTGAGGTCAGAAAGGCAAGAGAACATCTGAGAGAAGGTGGTAAATTGAGCTTGTCTTTTGGAAGGAACTTGCCCTGCCACTTACTGGATGATGTCTTAAGCATTTTGACCCTCAGTTTTTGCATTTGTAAAGTGTGGATGAGAATACAAGCAATCCTCATTATTCATGGATCCTATATTTGCAAATTTGCCTACTCACTAAAATTTATTTGAAACCCCAAAATCAACATTCATGGCACTTTCACGGTCATTCGTGGACATGCACAGAACAGGAAAAAAAATGAGTCCACCTGACATGCATGTTCCCAGCTAAGGTTAAACAAGGGGACATTCTGCTTTCTTTCAGCTCCCACACTGTAAACAAGTATCATTTTTGTAGTCTACTTAGCGCCACCTTTTTCACATGTGTATGCTTTTTTGTTGTTGTTGCTGTTGCTATTTTATTTTTTTAAAAATATTTTATTTATTTATTTGAGAGAGAGATTGAGCAGGAGCAGGGGGTGTGAGGAGCAGAGGAAGAGGGAGAGGCAGACTCCCTGATAACCAGGGAGCTCTACCCGGAGCTCAGTCCCAGGACCCGGGATCATGACCTGAGCTGAAGGCAGATGCTTCACTGACTGAGCCAGCCAGGCGCCCCACTGTTGCTATTTTAAATGGCCCCCAGCTTAGGCTGCAGCGCTATCCACTGTTCCTAATCACAAGAAGGCTGAGACCTGACTGACAGAGAGCACCCCTGGGTCAGAGAAACATCCGGGCATGAGGTATAGTGCAGCCAGTTGTACATTCAGTGTTAAGGAATCCACATTGCGTATTTGAAAAATGTCTTTAAACAGAAACACACAAAGCATGGTTATGTCCTGATTGGTTGCAGAAAATGTTGTGAACAGAGGCTCACAGGAACCTAACCCTGTATTCACAGCAACTTCATAGAACGTAACTATACCAAGAATGATGACAATCGCCTGCATCTTCTTTGAAGGGATGTTAGGAGGATGAATGTTGTACACAAAGCACCCAGCACAGTACAGTGCCTAGCTGTGCTCAGATTAGGTTCTCAGGGAGTCTGTTTAAACCGACAGTAGCTTTACACATAAAGGAACTGAGGTCCAAAGAGCCCATGGAGTTCATAATGGCTCCCAAGTGCCTGATTCCTAAGCCAGAGCTTCTTTCCCAGCTCAGTGCCAGTTGGGAAATCCATTATATGTGTTATCTATTGAAATCTGTAGTCTCCAGCAGACATATAATTTGTTAAAAGGTTTTTAGGGAAATATAACGGGATATATATATATATATATATATATGAAATTCTCTAAACAAAAAGGAAATGATAAAAGATCTTTGAATGAGCACTGAGTGTTATATGCAACTGACAAGTCACTAAATTCTACCCCTGAAACTAATAATACACTGTTAACTAAATTGAATTTAAATAAAAAATTTTAAAAAATCTTTTTTATTTTATTTAAAATAAACTAACATATAGTGTATTATTAATTTCAGAGGTAGAGTTCAGTAATTTATCAGTTGCATATAACACCCAGTGCTCATTATATCACATGCCCTCCTTAATGCCCATCACCCACTTACCCCATCCCCCACCCACCTCCCCTCCTGCAACCCTCAGTTTGTTTCCTAGAGTTAAGAGTCTCTTATGGTTTGTCTTTGAGAACCAGAAAGTATTCAGGAGGTTTATAAATCATATCTGGTGATTGTAGCAAAAATTACAACACCATCTGACACTCAAGACAATGACACTTAAGATGGGGAAGGTAAAGGAACGTAGATGAAAAAAAAGTGAGGCTTCCACCTTCTACTGAAGTAGTAAAATTATGATACCAGTAGACTGTGAAAAGCTATATATGTGTATTGTCCTGGCCAGAGCAACCACTAAGAAACTACTCAAAGAGGTATATTCATGAAAATCATAAAT
Source organism: Neomonachus schauinslandi (assembly GCF_002201575.2). Lineage (NCBI taxonomy): Eukaryota > Metazoa > Chordata > Mammalia > Carnivora > Phocidae > Neomonachus > Neomonachus schauinslandi. The sequence goes on from NC_058404.1 coordinate 198,178,102, forward strand.
ACAAATAAAGACGGAATATTTAAAATGCTCGGGTAAGCCGCAGGTAAGCAAGAAAAAAATGAGAAACAAGAACCAGAAGAAGCAAACTGAAAACAAATAAAAATGCAGATTTAAGCACTAACATCAATAATTACATTAATTGTAAATAGTTGGAATACACCACTCAAAAAGAAAAAAATGACAGCGTGCATAATAAAACACAGTTCAACCATATGCTATTTATGAGAAACTCATTTCAAATACAGCAAATGTTGGTTGAAAGTAAAAGGATGGAAAAAGATGTACCTGGCAAACATTAATTAACAAAAAACAAGAATGATTATATTAACATCTTTGATAAAGTAGACTTCAGGGCAGAGAACATTTTTAGAGTCAAGGAGGAACATGACATAAGTATAAAACCATCAGTCCAGCATGAACACATAACAAACTTAAATGTATATGCACCAAACAATAGAGCATCAAAAAACAAAACAAAACAAAACCTGATAGAACTGGAAGGAAAAACAGACAAATCTGTAATTATAGTTGGGAGCTTCCACATCCCCCCCTCTCAATATAATACCCCTCTCAGAAAATCAGGAAGGATGTAGAAGTATGAACAATGCATTTAATCAACGGAATCCAATTGATGTATATAGAACACTCCATCACCCAACAGCAACAAAATATACTTTTTTTTATTTCAAGCACTTATGGAAAACTTACCAAGATAAACCATACTCAGGGCAGTAAAACAAATCTCAACAAACAAAAAAGAATTATAGTCATTTAGAGAATAATCTGATTGTAAAGGAATCAAACCAGAAATCAATAACAGAAGTACAAAAGAAAAATCTCAAATACTTGGAAATTAAATAACAAACTCCTATATAACCCATGGATCAACTAATGGGTCTCTGAGACAGCTTTTAAAACATATTTAGCTGAATGGAAATGAAAATACAGTATACCAGAGCATATCGGAAGCAATTGAAGCAGGACTGAGAGGTAAAGGCCTACATAAGAAACGAAGAAAAATTAATAATCTCAGTTCCCACCTCAAGAAAATAGAAAAAGAAGAGCAGAGGCACCTGGGTGGCTCAGTTGGTTAAGCATCCGACTCTTGATTTTGGCTCAGGTCATGATCTCAGGGTGGTGAGATTGAGCCCCACATTGTGCTCTGTACTGAGCATGGAGCCTGCTTAAGATACTCTCTCTCCCTCTGCCCCTCCCACCCCCGCTGGTGCATGCTCTCTTGTTCTCTCTCAAAAAAAATTAAAAAAAAAAAAAAAAGAGCAGACTAAACCCAAAACAAACAAACGAAGGAAATAATAGATAAGAGTAGAAATCAATGATATTAAAAATAGGAAAACAGTAGAGAAAATCAATAAAACAAAAAGCTAATGCTTTAAAACAATGAAATTGAAAACCTATTGCAAGACTGATAGTAAAAGACACAAATCATGAATATCAGGAATGAAACAGAGGCTTTCCTCACAGATCTTGCAGTCATTTTGAGAATGAGAAAGGAATACTTCAATCAACTTTGCACTCAAATTCTAGAAGAAATGGAATAGTTCCTTGGAACCCACAAGCTATCAATACTCAATTAAAATGATGTAGATAATCTGAAAAGTCCTACAGCCATTAATGAAATTGAATTTATAATTTAAAAAACTCTTGAAAATGAAATCCCCAGGCCCACAGAGTTTCACTGGAGAATTCTACCAAACATTAAAGAAAAATTAGCACCAACCTTACACAATCTTTTCCAGAAAATAAGAGGGTAAAACACCTCCCAAGTCACTTTATGAGGCCAGTATTACCCTGATACCAAAACCAGACGAAAACGGTACAAAGAAAACTAGAGATCACTATCTGTATCATGAATGTAGACTCAAATGTCCTCAACAAATAGTAGCAAATTGAATCCAGCAATATCTAGAAAGAACCATACACCTAGACTAAGTGGAATCGATCGCAGGTATGCAAGGTTCAGCATGTTGCATTAAATTAGTCAGTGTGCCTTACCATATAAACAACCTAAAGAAGAAAAATTATACGATCATATTAATTGATGCAGAAAAAGCATTTGAGAAAATCTCATATTCATAATAAAAACAATCAACAGGTTAGGAATAAGAGAAACTACTTGATAAAGAGCATTCACAATAAAACCAACATCTAACACCAAACTTATGGCAAAGTGGATTTAGGAACCCATACATAGGATAAAAGTGTATAGAGCTAAATACAGGGGTGCCTAGGTGGTTCAGTCAGTTAAGCATCTGCCTTCAGGTCAGGTCATGATCCTAGGGTCCTGGGATCCAGCCCCACATTGGGCTCCCTGCTCAATGGAGAGCCTGCTTCTCTCTCTCCCTCTGCCTGTCCTCCATTCTTTCCCCCTGCCTCTCTCTCTCAAATAAATAAATAAAACCTTTAAAAAAAAAAGAACTAAATACACACAGAGATGAGTACAAGTAAAGCTGGGGAATCTGCATAAAATAGGTAGTTTATATCAATGTCCCTACCAGGTTGTAATATTGCACTGTAGTTTTATAAAACACTACTGTTGGGGGGCAGTTGGGTAAAGGGGCACATGGGATCTCTCTGGATTATTCCTTAGAACTTCATGTAAATCTAAAATTGTTCCAATAAACTTTAAGTTAAAAATTGCAGACATTACCTAATGATAGATATGTCTCAAAAGGCAAGGGAAATAAAAGCAAATATGAACTATTGGGACTTCATCAAGATAAAAAGCTTTTGCACAGCAAAGGAAACAGCCAACAAAAGTAATGGAATGGGAGAAGCTATTTGCAAATGACATATCAGTTAAAGGGCTAGTATCCAAGATCTATAAAGAACTTCTCAAACTCAACAACCAAAAAACAAATAATCCAGTCAATAAATGGGCAGAAGACATGAACAGATATTTGTCCAAAGAAGACATACAGATGGCCAATAGACACATGAAAAATGCTCAACATCACTCAGCATCAGGGAAATACAAATCAAAACCACAATGAGGTACCGCCTCACACCAGTCAGAATGGCTAAAATGAACAAGTCAGGAAACAACAGGTATTGGCAAGGATGCAGAGAAAGGGGAACCCTCTTACACTGTTAGTGGAAAAGCAAACTGGTGGAACCACTCCTGAAAATAGTATGGAGGTTCCTCAAGAAGCTAAAAATAGAGCTACCCTATGACCCAGCAATTGCACTACTAGGTATTTGCCCCAAAGTTACAAATGTAGTGATCTGAAGGGGTACGTGCACCCCAGTGTTTATAGCAACAATGTCCACAATAGCCAAACTGTGGAAAGAGCCAAGATGTTCATCGACAGATGAATGGATAAAGAAGATGTGGTATATATATATACAATGGAATATTACTCAGCCATCAGAAAGGATGAAACCTTACCTTTACATTGATGTGGGTGGAACCCGAGAGTATTATGCTGAGCAAAATAAGTCAATCAGAGAAAGACAATTATATGGTTTCACTCATATGAGGAATATAAGAAAACACAGAGGATCATAGGGGAAGGGAGGGAAAAATGGAATGGGAAGAAATCAGGTAGACAAACCATGAGAGACTTTTAACTATGGGAAAGAAACTTAGAGTTGCTGGAGGGAAGGTGGGAGGGGATGGGGTAACTGGGTGATGGGCATTAAGGAGGGCACATGATGTGATGAACACTGGGTGTTATATGCAACTGATGAACTACTGAACTCTATACATCTGAAACTAATGATGTTCTTTATGTTGGCTAATTGAATTTAAATTAAATAAAAAACAAAAATAAAAAACAAACAAAAGAAATGGAATTCTCTGGAGAAGACTCTGTGTTGTATCAAGAAGGAGCTATTTCAACTTAAGAACAGAGGAGGTTGGGACATCAAGGACTGAGCTTTGCTTAAGATATGACTATGTTTTAGCTCTCTCTTAATCTTAATGAAATCACAGTGAAATGAGCATTTCTCTTGCGTGCCTGCTCAATACAACTACCCTGTGCCATACCTATGCGACAAAATGTCCTCACTTTTCTCTTTCATGGGCTGTAAATGTATCATGTGTTTAGCTGTGTGTTTGGTCAGTGTACATGTCTACTGGTTGTGGCACAATCAAGTGGCATTGAGCACAGCTGAAATTACTTTTTAATGTTTATTTATTTGTGGTCTCCCCTCCTAAATGAAGGTTCCCTGAAGACAGGGTTTTGTTTGTTCTGCTCATGGATGTATTCCCATCGTTCAGAACGGTGACCAGTACAGAGTTTGGGCTATTTTGTTACCTTTCAGATTTATTGGGCTTTTTAAAATTCTCAATTTCTTTTATTTTTGGATTTATGGCTTCTTTCGTTTCTTTAAATATTTTGAAAATATCTATCTTCAGCTCCTTTTCAGGTTGTTCCTTTATCTCCATTTTCTGAGATGCTAATTTTTTTCAATCTGAGGTGTGGCTGAGGTTTGTGGTAGGGAATTCATCTTCAGCAGATTTTCCCTGTGTCCCTGAGTTGTAGAAATGTTTCACCCTTTCTTTTGCTGGCTTCTCAGAGTTTTCACTTGTTCAAGACTAGTTTTTTAGTTTAATTCCTACAAGATGAGCGATATGAATTTAGTCTTCCAACTACATTTGATACAGACTTTTTATTTCTTGTAGGAGACTTTTCCCACTTTTCCAGAGTGGATGACATGGTTTTCTTGTATTTCCTCGGGCATATGGGAGGTCTTTTAAGTCTATTTTCCATAGATCATGCAGCCCTTCAACGCTCCCTGCTTCATGAACACTCCATCCTCTTCCCTTACACTTAACTTTGACCTTACACCCCATCTCCTTCCCCCATTTGGGTTAATTCTACCCTACCTCAAAGGTCTATTCCGACTTTGCAAGCCTTTTGACTTGATTGCCCACTCAGCCCTCTGAAGTGGAGACCCCACTTGGTTTCTGGCACTTGTTGTGTTTAACTTTCTTCCTCTTGAGCTTGTGCAGATTATCTAGAAGTTTTGGTTATTTTTTATTCAGAATGTACATATTCTGAGTGGGAGAGCATTCACCCCATGTCACCTCAGTCCCCTGGACTCTTTTCCTGTTGATCTTACTTCTTCCAGTTGTCCCCTAAAGCAGAGAGTGTCAGCCAAAACTGCATAATCCCAAACCTGCAATACGTCCCTGAGCCAAGCAACCCATCCAGGAGCAAGGTGCTCAGGCCTAAGGGAAAAAGCACAAAGCCGAGCCAAACCCCAAAGGACAGCTGTTCAAAGGCCAAGGTATCCACAGGGAGCAAAGCTCAGTGAAAGGAATTGTTGGCTGCCTCTGGCTTATATTCAGTGCATATGGTCTTGAGTAGGAAGTGTTTCCTAAACTGATGAGAATAGATACCCAGGATTTTAATTAGTACATAAGGCAACAAAATGCTTAGGGAAGAAAGGGGGTAACCTTTTAAAACCAAAATATGCTGGTGTCACTCCACTGATTCAGATTTTTTTATTTACTCCCCATGCTGTCAGGATCTGGTACAAATCCCTAGACTGACCACTAACGCCCTTTGTTTTTTGACCATGTTTACCTCTCCCATCTTGGCATTTTCACTCCACTGGCATCTTGTGGCCCAGCCTCACAGGATGGCTGGTGTTCCCCAAATGCCTGTCCAGTGCCTTCTCCATGGCTTTGCATCTATTGTCCTTTCTACTTTCCCTCTCACATCTTCATGGAAGCCCCTCTTTCTCCAAGGCCAAGGTAAAATAAACACTTGTAACAGTTGTAAATGCTTATAAACAACTTAAAACAATTGTGAATTACCCAGAAGGTTGGCTAAACACAGGACACAGCTTCCAGTGTGGAATCCAACACAGCCATTAAAGATGGCCATGTGGACTCCTACAGGCATGAAGAGCTAGCAGGAATATCTGGCTAAGTAGTTGACAAAACATGTGTAATATGATCCCATTTTCACATGAAACACAGAGAGAGCATGTAGCATGGGAAGGTCTGACAAGAAAGACACAATCATAATGTTTACAGAGCTTATCTCTAAATTATAGGATCTAGGTTAATGTTCAGTTAATACTACACACTTTCCCATTTTCTAATTTTTTTTTCCACAGTGAACCTCTGTTCCTTTAGTAATTAGGGTAAAGCCATTGAGTTGTACCCTTGTGAATACTTAGCACAAAGATCAGCTATGCCCTGAAGCCTTCCCTGACGACCCCACCTGCCCCAAATTGTTGATGGTTTCCTGCCCATACCTCTACTTTAGCCCTTTATCCCATGAAATTAGTTTGCAGAGCTCTCTTTCCACTGGACTACATGCTTTTAAAGGGTAGTGCCAGAATCAGTAAAGGTCAGAAAATGTTTGCTGATGTGAATTGGTGTTCATTAAGGCAGTGAAGAAGGGAACCTCTCACTGGAGTAGGGTCCCTGGGGATCAGTTCAGGCTCATGTATTTCATATACATCATCATGGAGTGTCTCAGACTTGGTTTTGGCTTCCTCCAGGCAATGGTCCTAGCTGATAACAAAATCACATTCTGTCCAGCTTCCTAAGACCATGGCAGGTGTCCCAGCTGATTTGTGCACATCAGTCTCTCACTACAGATATCTATGAAATGTCAGCATTCTGTTGGAGTGGTGTTGATGTCCATCTCTACAGAGAATACAGAATGTTCCACTTATCCCTAACACACAAGCACCTCAGAACTACATCCATCTGTGCAAAATCACCCGGCCTTGCCAGTCACCACATGATGGAGAGTGAAGAGTGATCAGAGGAGCATGTCTTTGTATGGGATGGCGTAGTTCTTTTTCCAGAGAGTACATCCCATATGATATATGCACACATCTTAGGAGCACTGTTCTACTTTGACACATGAATTAGTTTGATCAGCTTTGAGAAAGGTACCCATGTAACCCACACTTTTATCAAGATGTAGAACATTTCTGTAACCACCAAATTTCTTTTATGTACCTCTCTTGTCAATCCCCACCACTGTTTTCCAGCAAACTGCTGTTCTTATCTCTGCCACTGTAGATTAGTTTTGCCTATTCCAGAATTTCATATGAGTAGAAAGATAGCACCTAGCTTTTTTCAAGCAGTGTTAATGTTTTTGAGATTCAAGCATATCAGTGTGTGTATCTGTAATTCATTCTTTCTTGTTCTGTGTAGTGGTCTACTATATGAAAATACCACACTTGATAGCTCTCCTGAATAGACATTTGGGCTATAGTGAACATTCTTGTATAAGTCTTTTTGTGAACACATGCTTTTGTTTCTACTAGGTAAACTCAGAAGTTAAATCACTGAGTTATAGTAGGTGTATGGTCAACTTTGCAAGAAACTATCAAAGTGTTTTCCAAAGTCACAAAATTTTATACTCCTAATGGCAACTTAAAAGAGTTCTGGTTCTTCACATCTTTATTAACATTTGGAGTTGTCAGTCCTTTTAATTATAGCCATTCTAGTCAGTGTGCATTGATATTTCTTTGTGGTTTTAATTTCCTTTCCTCTGATGACTTATGATGCTGGGAACTTTTTGTCTACTTACTAGCTTTTATATATCTTCCTTTGTGAAGTGCCTGGCTATGTCCCTTGCCTATTTCTAAACTTAGGGTGTTTTTAAAAAAGTGTTGCAGCCACATGCAGAAGAATGAAACTCGACCATTCTCTAACGCCATTCACAAAGATAAACTCAAAGTGGATGAAAGACCTCAATGTGAGACAGGAATCCATCAAAATCCTAGAGGAGAACATAGGCAGTAACCTCTTTGACATGGGCCACAGCAACTTCTTTCAAGATACATCTCCAGAAGCTAGTGAAACAAAAGCAAAAATGAACTTTTGGGACTTCATCAAGATAAAAAGCTTCTGCACAGCAAAGGAAACAGTCAACAAAACAAAGAGGCAACCCACAGAATGGGAGAAGATATTTGCAAATGACACTACAGATAAAGGGCTGGTATCCAAGATCTATAAAGAACTTCTCAAACTCAACACCCAAAAAACAAATAATCAAGTCAAAAAGTGGGCAGAAGATATGAAAAGACATTTCTCTGAAGAAGACATACAAATGGCTAACAGACACATGAAAAAATGTTCATCATCATTAGCCATCAGGGAAATTCAAATCAGAACCACATTGAGATACCACCTTACACCAGTTAGAATGGCAAAAATGGACAGGGAAAGAAACAACAAATGTTGGAAATGTTGTGGAGAAAGGAGAACCCTCTTACACTGTTGGTGGGAATGCAAGTTGGTACAGCCACTTTGGAAAACAGTGTGGAGGTTCCTCAAAAAATTAAAAATAGAGCTACCCTATGACCCAGCAATTGCACTCCTGGGTATTTACCCCAAAGACACAGATGTAGTGAAAAGAAGGGCCACATGCACCCCAATGTTCATAGCAGCAATGTCCGCAATAACCAAACTGGAAAGAGCCGAGATGCCCTTCAACAGATGAATGGATAAAGAAGTTGTGGTCCATATATACAATGGAATATTACTCAGCCATCAGAAAGGATGAATACCCAACTTTTACATCAACATGGATGGGACTGGAGGAGATTATGCTAAGTGAAATAAGTCAAGCAGAGAAAGTCAATTATCATATGGTTTCACTTATTTGTGGAACATAAGGAATAGCATGGAGGACATTAGGAGAAGGAAGGGAAAAATGGGCGGGGGGTGGAATTGGAGGGAGAGATGAACCATGAGAGACTATGGACTCTGAGAAACAAACAGGATTTTAGAGGGGAGGGGGGAGGGGGGATTGGTTAGCCCGGTGATGGGTATTAAGGAGGGCACGTACTGCATGGAGCACTGGGTGTTATATGAAAACAATGGATCGTGGATCACCACATCAAAAACTAATGATGTATTGTATGGTGACTAACATAACATAATAAAATTTTTTTAAAAAGTGTATCATGTGGCAAACAGACACACACACACACAAAAAGTGTTGCATTGTAGGAGTCCTTTCTAAATTCTTGGTGAAAGTTCTTTGTTATATCTTTTGTGACTATCTTTTCTAGTCTATGGCTTGATTTTCATTTTCTTTATGGTATCTTCGATGCGTAAAATTTAATTTGGACCAACTGCTGTTTACTAAATTTTCGTCTTTATGTTCGTTTCTTCCTGTCCCCTCTCTAAGAAGTTTTACCAACCCCAGATTACAAATGAGAGTCTTCTGTGTTTCTTCTATGAAATGTATTCAACTCAGAACTATTATCTATCTTAAATTATCTTTTGTGTATGGTGTGAGGTAATGATTGATACTTCTTCTGTCCTGTGTGGACAACCAGTCATAAATGTTAGAAAAAATTTACTTTCTCCAATGACTTTCTTTTGTCCTTTGTAAAAATCTGAGGAATGATGGAAAACCGCCATCTCAGAATTATGCCACCTGAGAAGTGAGAACATTTGGGTGTTTATAGGACTTCTATGAGTAATCGAGGGCTGCTCGTAGGAAAGTGTTAAATTTTTTGATTCTTCCAACTTGCTGCATACATGGCCTTCTGCAAGTCCAGATCAGTGTTCTTTGGCACAGAAATGTAGATACTGGCAATTAGAAGTATCTCAGAGCTTATTGAAATGGTTGCTTCAAGGCTTATGGGCAGACATTGACACCTTTGCTATTGAGAACTGCTGGTACAAACATCCTGAATCACACCATGAACATGCTTCTAAAGTATTGCTTCTAAAATATTAAGAGCTAGGGAAGTATTATTTTTATTTGTTGCACATATACTAACTTAAAATTAAACATGTAGTCAAGTCTTTCCACAGTTTTGTAACTCTAAATTAACTGTTTTCAGTTTTTTGCTTCTGGTCATTTCATTCTTTGTCCATACTGACCTACTTCTATATAATGTAATTCTTGTAGATTTTGCATTTTTTTGTCCTCTTTATTTTCCACTTGGTATTGTATCCCAAGTGTCTTCCCTGTAATTACATAGTGCTGATTTTAATAGGATAACATTCCATAATATGGATGCACCAAAATGTATTATCCATTCTCTTATTATTAGATAATGGGATCAGTCCAATATTTGGTAACATATAAAATAGTGAGTATCTTTGTACATAAACCACTTTCCCCTTATTTTGACTTAGTTCTTTAAGGTAACTTTCTGAATCTTAGATTGCCATGGGAAAGGGATGGATGAATAGGTATTTTTAGGTATTTTATGAATAAGTATTCTGCTGATATACATGTAGTCTCCTGATAATACATGTTCATTAAATAGGTTGGGGTTCAGGGGTGCCTGGGTGGCTCAGTTGCTTAAGCTACTGCCTTCGGCTCAGGTCATAATCCTGGAGTCCCGGGATCGAGTCCCGCATCGGGCTCCCTGCTTGGCAGGGAGCCTGCTTCTCCCTCTGACCCTCCCCCCTCATGTGCGCGCTCTCTCTCAAATAAATAAATAAATAAAAATCTTAAAAAAAAATAGGTTGGGGTTCAAACCAAGAAGATGCTACAGTGAATGATTTGACAATTTTCCTAGTTACCTAAAATTAATAATAATAAAAGCATCAACAATATTTAGAACCAGTTTCTTGTGTTTGGATTTTGACAAAACATATTCAGAGCTGGCTCACAATCTGTCCCTGGAAAAATTAACTTTTTAAGATAGTATGCTTATAAAACTCTTTTGCAAACTGAGCATATAATGTGGGGTTAAAATAAAGTTATCTTCAGAGCTGTATGAAAGTCTCTGGGGGATGGCTGAGGGTAAAGGGGTTAGGTCTGGTTTCAAAGAAAGATCTTAATTAATGATCTGGAAGACTGGGACAACAGCTGGTTAATTAAATTCACAGATGGGACTCCACTGAGAGGTGGTGTGAACTCTGGGGAAAGGTGAAGAATTTAGATAAAGAACTGTTGTAATAACCAAGGAACACAAAGTGAAAGTGAAAATTTTCAGTAGTCTGAATCAAAATAATTTGGTCTCCTATTAATCCAGTGTTCTACCTCCGTCACAGCTCCCTCCTCTCATGGCTTGCTTAAAGGAGCATTGGGTTTGGAACAGCGATCTGGGTGTGAATCCTTTCCCTCCATCTTTGTGACCTTCCACAATTACCCTTGACCTCTCCAAGACTCAGGTTCCTGTCTGTAGAGTGGGAGTAATAGTTATACTGACTTTGCAAAGTGAAATAAGAAGATGAATGTGAAAATGCTTAGTCAAATCTAGTTACTTCCCTTGTTGAATCATTATATTGTATACCTAAAACTAATATAGCAGTATATGTTAGTTATACTCAATTTTTTTTAAATCAAGTTACTTGTAATTCTTTCAACCTCCAGCATCTTTTGCCTGAACTTGGATCATACATATACTTTTTTTTTTCCAAAATTTTATTTGAATTCAAGTTAGTTCACATCTAATGTAGTATTAGTTTCAGGAGTAGAGTTTAATGATTCATCAGTTGCAAAAACACCCAGTGGCTCCTTCCATCAAGTGTCCTCCCTAATGCCCATCACCCATTTACTCCATCCCCCCATTCACCTCACTTCCGGCAGCCCTTGGTTTGTTCCCTAGAGTTAAGAGTTTCATATACTTTTAAATATAATTTTGCCCACTGAAGAGCATATTAAATAAAGTCCAACTACAGGACTCCCCATCTCAAACACCCAAACTTCTGGGGGCCAAGATAGAATCCAAAGGATGGGATCCTGAACCATGAAACAAGGAAGGCATGGAATGCCTGGGTGGAGGAATTTACATGTAAAATATGTCTTGTGTGCAAAAAAGCAAACCGTACTTTCAATCATCTTGTTAAAACGGAGTGAGGAAAATCTGAAAGATTCCCAGGGAGCAGTGGGTGGTAAATGGAAAAGAACTGCTCAGTATCTGTTATGGCCGAGTCAGCAGGTACAGTGCCATTGATACACTCTTAAGTTCAGGTCAGTCTTTATCTTTTCAGAATTGAATGAAAGGAAGAATATTTATTACAGACTATGACTTTGATTCCTTCCCTGTCTCCACCCTCTTGTCCCTAGTTTCTCAGCTCAGCAACACATTATCTTTCATGAAGGACTGTGTGTGCCTAAGCCTCATGTCTGAGTAGGGAAGGACTCCTGTACCTCTAACATGGTTAGTAACAGGCCCCCATGGAGAGGGTGGAAAGATGAGAGCATCCTCATATCTCAGGGAGGGAAAAAAAATTCTCAGATTAAATGACTTGCCCAAGGTCACAGAGTAAGTAAGTCACAGCTGGGACTAAAATCAAGTTTATTCATATATTCTGGTTGTATAGTTCTCTTGATGCCTCATCGTTTTCATAGCCAAAGTGTAGAGAGAGAACAAATTACACCAGAATGTGGGGGAAGGAAACTGGAAAGTGGTTCTGCATGTTATTGTAAACAGCAACCCACTCTGAAGAGACGCTGTTTGTATCACTTTTCCTAATGAAAAGAGAACACTTGAATACTTCATCCACCCTAAGCTCCATCATCTTTGGAAGGAAATGTGGCAGCTATCAAACAGCTTGTATCTCTGCCACTTCCCTTCTGGAAAGAAATATGAGAGTGGTCATGGCTCCATGGGAACAGCTCACCAGCAATGCTTGGGGCGCACATTGGGAAGTTGCCTTGGATGAGGTGCAGGACAGCAGTTGTTTAGGAGCCGATCTATCCTGGCTGCCAGCAGTCCGTGGGTTGAAAATGCTCTACAGCCACAAGGAAGAGTGAACCTTTCTCTGCTGTTTGCTGTTCATCAGGGAGGAATATAAAGACAGCTTCACTTTGATACTTCTTTATGTGCTGGAGCACTCCATTCCACACCTCTCTTCCTGATGTCTAAGACTCCAGCTGATCTGGCCCCCTGCCTGCCCCATCTCTTTCACTACATGCCAACCCTTCTGACCTTCATTCTGCACTGCAACATGCTAAGCTCATTCCCTACCCAGGAGTTTTGTACTTACAGACTCTGCCTGGAATTCTCTTCCCCAGGACCTCTGCCTGGTTACCTCCTCCTCAGCATTGAGCTCAAGTCCCACTACCTCAGAGATGTATCCCCTGACCAATATCTATGAGGCTATTTTCCTAACTCCTTCCCAGTCCCTATCATATCACTCTTATTTGCCTAACACTATCTGAAATTGTCTCATTCACATAATTATTTTTCCTTCATTTTGATTGGCTGTCATTTCCAACTAGACTGTAAGTCCCATGAGTACAGGAGTCTTTCTGTCCTGTTCACTATGCCTTCCTGGCACCTAGAACATTCTACAGTTACTAATTCCATAAGCATTTCTTTTGGAAAGTAGGCTAAGGGCTTCTGGCCAAAGTGGAGTAACAGAGACCAGATTTACCCTCTTGCCTGAAACAATCAAAGATAGGAAAAATTATGTAAAGCATAGAAGGGCATTAAAAGTTATTATAACTGGATTCAATATGTTTAAAAAGTTAAGTGGAAACATGGAAGATATAAAAAAGGCCTATTTCAGACTTCTAAAGATGAACACTGCAGTGTCTATGTGGAAAATACATTGGATAGAACAAATGGCAGATTAGACCTTGCAGGAAAAAAGATTAGTGAACTTTAAGACATAGCAGTAGAAGAATACTCCCCAGTTCATTCTGAGTCCAACTTTACCCTGATGTGAAAACCAAAGACATTACAAGAAGAAAAAAAAAAACAGAAAAAAGAGAGATACTATATATATTTTATTTTTTTAATTAATAGATTTCATTTCTAGAGCAGATTTAGGTGTACAGAAAAAATGGGAGCAGAAATACAGAGTTCCCATACATTTGCTCCCACCCTCAGTTTCTCCTGTTAACACCTTGCATTATTGATAAGGCACATTTGTTACAATTGATGAACCAATATTGATACATCATTCTTTTTTTTCCCAATGAAATATTACTCAACCATCAGAAAGGATGAATGCTTACCATTTACAATGACGTGGTTGGAACTGGAGGGTAGTATGCTGAGTGAAATAGGTCAGTCAGAGAAAGACAATTATATGGTTTCCCTCATATGTAGAATATAAGAAACGGCTCAGGGGATCATAGAGAAAGGGAGGGAAAACTGAATGGGAAGTCATCAGAGAGGGAGAAAAACCAGGAGAGACTCTTAACTGTAGGAAACAAACTGAGGGTTGCTGGAGGGGAGGTGGGGGGGGGCTGGGGTAATGGGGTGATGGGCATTAAGGAGGGCATGTGATGTGATGAGCACTGGGTGTTATACACAACTGATAAATTATTGAACACTACATCTGAAACTAATGATGTACTATATGTTGGCTAGTTGAATTTAAATTAAAAAAATAAAATTCAAAACTGTGTATTAAAGGACATTGTAAATCAGAAAGTAAAAAAAAGACACTATATATATTTTAAAAAGCAGACCAATATTCCTCAGGAATATAAATTTTTACATTTACATATATCTTCACAAAATTTTAGAAAATCAAATCCAACAATATATGAAGAGGATAGTACATTATTTCTAAGTGCTATTTATCCCAGGAATTCAAGACTGGTTTAACATTTGAAAACCAACCAATGTAATTCACCATATTCACAGACAAAAAAAAAATATGATCATCTCCGTGCTATAGAAGAAGCATTTGACAAAATCCAATATCCATTCCTAGTATAACCTCCTAACAAACTTGGAGTAGAAAGGAACTTCGTCAACCTAATAAAAGGTCATTTTACAGAAAACCTACAAACATCATATTTAATGGAGAATGATTGAATGTTTCCCTTTAAAATCTGGGACAAGACAAGAAAATCCACTGTCACTATTTCTATTGAACATTATACTAAAGGTTTTAGCCAGTGCAATAAGGCAAGAAAACCCCTTTAAAAAGCATTCAGTTTGGAAAGGACAAATAAAACTCTCTTTAGATGCAAATGACATAATTATATTGTTTACATAGAATATCTGTTAGAACCTGCAAAAAAATCTAGAACTAATAATTGAGCTTAGCAGGGTTTCAGACAAGATCAATATATTAAAAGTAACTGTATTTCTATATGCTAACAATAAATAATCAAAAATTGAATTTAAAAATTTTATAATAATGTCAAAAATATGGAATACTTAGGGGTGGATCTGAATAAACTTGTAAAAGACCTGTAATACCGAATACCACAAAACACTGCAAAGAGAAATGAGAGACTTAAATAAGTGGAAAGATATACCTTGTTCATGGATCTTAAGATTCAGTATTGCTAAGGCATCAATTCTTTCCAAATTGATGCATAGATACCACACAATCACAGTCAAAATCCCAGCAAACTCTTATGTAGGAATTGACAAAATGCTTCTAAAATATACTTGGAAATGCAAAGCACCTGGGATGGTGAAAATAACTTTAAAAACTAAGAACATAGGTACAAAACTAATACTAATTGATTTCTTTTTTATTGTTATGTTAATCACCATACATTACATCATTAGTTTTGATGTAGTGTTCCATGATTCATTGTTTGCGTATAACACCCAGTGCTCCATGCAGTACCTGCCCTCTTTAATACCCATCACCAGGCTAACCCATCCCCCCACCCCCTTCCCCTCTAGAACCCTCAGTTTGTTTCTCAGAGTCCATAGTCTCTCATGGTTCGTCTCCCCCTTCAATTCCCCCCCTTCATTTTTCCCTTCCTACTATCTTCTTCTTCTTTTTTTAACATATAATGTATTATTTGTTTCAGAGGTACAGGTCTGTGATTCAACAGTCTTACACAATTCACAGCACTCACCATAGTATATACCCTCCCCAGTGTCTATCACCCAGCCACCCCATCCCTCCCATACCCCACCCCTCCAGCAACCCTCAGTTTGTTTCCTGACATTAAGAATTCCTCATATCATTTTTTAACATATATTGTATTATTTGTTTCAGAGGTACAGATCTGTGATTCAACAGTCTTGCACAATTCACAGCACTCACCATAGCACATACCCTCCCCAATGTCTATCACCTAGCCACCCCAACCCTCCCACACCCCACCACTCCAGCAACCCTCAGTTTGTTTCCTGACATTAAGAATTCCTCATGTTAAAAAAAAGAAAGAATATATATGTGTGTATATATATACACACCACATCTTCTTTATCCATTCATCTGTCGATGGACATCTTGGCTCTTTCCACAGTTTGGCTATTGTGGACATTGTTGCTATATACATTGGGGTGCACGTACCCCTTCAGATCATGACACTTGTATCTTTGGGATAAATACCCAGTAGTGCAATTGCTGGGTCGTATGGTAGCTCTATTTTCAACTTTTTGAGGAACCTCCATACTGTTTACAAGAGTGGCTGCACCAGCTTGCATTCCCACCAACAGTGTAGGAGGGTTCCCCTTTCTCCGCATCCCCGCCAACATCTGTCATTTCCTGACTTGTTAATTTTAGCCATTCTGACAGGTGTGAGGTGGTATCTCATTGAGGTTTTGATTTGGATTTCCCTGATGCTGAGTGATGTTGAGCACTTTTTCATGTGTCTGTTGGCCATTTGGATGTCTTCTTTGGAAAAATGTTTGCTCATGTCTTCTGCCCATTTCTTGATTGGATTCTTTGTTCTTCGGGTGTTGAGTTTAATAAGTTCTTTATAGATTTTGGATACTAGCCCTTTATCTGATGTGTCATTTGCAAATATCTTCTCCCATTCTGTCGGTTGTCTTTTGGTTTTGTTGACTATTTCTTTTGTTGCACAAAAGCTTTTTATCTTGATGAAGTCCCAAAAGTTCATTTTTGCCCTTGCTTCCCTTGCCTTTGGCGATGTTTCTAGGAAGAAGTTGCTGTGGCTGAGGTTGAAGAGGTTGCTGCCTCTGTTCTCTTTTAGGATTTTGATGGACTCCTATCTCACATTGAGGTCTTTCAACCATTTTGAGTCTATTTTTGTGTGTGGTGTAAGGAAATGGTCCAGACAAAGACCCCATCAAAAAGGAGAATTACAGACCAATATCCTTGATGAACATGGATGCAAAAATTCTTACCAAAATACTAGCCAGTAGGATCCAGCAGTACATTAAAAGGATTATTCACCACGACCAAGTGGGGTTTATCCCTGGGCTGCAAGGTTGGTTCAACATCCGCAAATCAATCAATGTGGTACAATACATTAATAAAAGAAAGATCAAGAACCATATGATCCTCCCAAGAGATGCAGAAAAAGCATTTGACAAAGTACAGCATCCTTTCTTGATCAAAACTCTTCAGAGTATAGGGATAGAGGGTACATACCTCAATATCATAAAAAGCCATCTATGAAAAACCCACAGCAGATATCATTCTCAATGGGGAAAAGCTGAGAGCTTTCCCCCTAAGGTCAGGAACACGGCAGGGATGTCCACTATCACCACTGCTATTCAACATAGTATTAGAAGTCCTAGCCACAGCAATCAGACAACAAAAAGAAATAAAAGGCATCCAAATCAGAAAAGAAGAAGTCAAACTCTCACTCTTTGTAGATGATATGATACTTTATGTGGAAAACCCAAAAGACTCCACCCCAAAACTGCTAGAACTCATATAGGAATCAGTCAAGTGGCAGGATATAAAATCAATGCACAGAAATCAGTGGCATTCCTATACACCAACAACAAGACAGAAGAAAGAGAAATTAAGGAGTCGATCCCATTTACAATTGCACCCAAAACCATAAGATACCTAGGAATAAATCTAACCAAAGAGACAAAGGATATTTACTCAGAAAACTATAAAATACTCATGAAAGAAATTGAGGAAGACACAAAGAAATGGAAAAACGTTCCATGCTCATGGATTGGAAGAACAAATATTGTGAAGATGTCAATGCTACCTAGAGCAATCTACACATTTAATGCAACCCTTATCAAAATACGATCCACTTTTTTCAAAGAAATGGAACAAATAATCCTAAAATTTGGATGGAACCAGAAAAGACCCCGAATAGCCAGAGGAATGTTGAAAAAGAAAAGCAATCACAATTCCGACTTCAAGCTCTATTACAAAGCTGTAATCATCAAGACAGTATGGTACTGGCACAAAAACAGACACATTGATCAATGGAACAGAATAGAGAACCCAGAAATGGACCCTCAACTCTATGGTCAACTAATCTTCGACAAAGCAGGAAAGAATGTCCAATGGAAAAAAGACAGTCTCTTCAACAAATGGTGTTGGGAAAAATTGGACAGCCACACGCAGAAGAATACTACTACTTGATTTCAAGAGTTATTATAAATACATGGTAATCAAGACAGTGTTGGCATCAAGATTGACAAACAGATCAGTGGAACAGGATCGAGAGTCCAAAAGTATATCCACAAATATATGGTCAGTTGGTTTTTTTAAAAGGCCTCTGCCCTCATGGAGCTAATTTTCAGTGGGTGGATATCTGGACAATATTCAGATACAAGAAATAAATCATTTATGTGATATTAAGTGGGGATGTAGGTTCAGCTTAGTCACTTCCTGCCTAGCCTTCATGTTCTTTCATTATCACAAAGAGGTAGAGTAGTTGATTCTGTTCCAATTTGTCAGATCATATTTTATGGCAGTTAGTTGCTTTCCAGTTATGATTTCAAAAGTCTCTTTGTTTTCATTTTATTTAGGAAGGGCACTTGATATACTGAGCACTAGGTGTTATGTGCAACCAATGAATCACTAAACTCTACCTCTGTAATTAATAATACACTATGTTAATTATTAAATTAAAAAAAATAAAACTGCCACTAATCAATTTTGTTTTAATTTAATTTTATTTTATTATGTTATGTTAGTCACCATACAATACATCATTCATTTTTGATGGAGGGATGATGATGGCAGTCACTGAAACATTAGAGCTAAGATTTAAAGGATAAACATGAGTTAGCAAACAAAGGATTCATGGAGGTTCAGGAGGTGGGGAAAGGGTAAAACAATCCTGGAAGAGAGTGTACCTCCTCTGAGAAGGTGTCTTCTCATATCCCTCCACAGGCTGTGGAGCTTCAAATCTTAGCTTAGTGTTGTTTCAGTGACTGCCATCATCGTCCCTCTATCCATTTCTGCAGCAGCTGGTGCACAGTGGGTGCTTTGAAGACCCTGGAAGAATGAATGGCAGAATGGATGGGCCTCGCGGGCTGAGTTGAAGCCCTTTCCTGTGGGAAGAACCACCATGTGAGCAGTTCACACTGAGGAAAGCTGGGACCCCGGCCACTGGTGGAGTGAGGATGAGAAGTCAGGACCCAGAGTCAAGAAGTCAAGGAGGGCCTTACAAAGGATTTCCAGCATTTTAAACAGGACCAGTTTTGCAGCCACCCAATGGTCCCTCCACCTCTTCTAGGTGCCCCAACACACCACGTCTGTCATCTGTTATGGTGGTCCCAAAGCATCTCTTTTCATCTAAGAACAAATCAAGAACACGGTCAGCCTGCATTTTAAAAGACATTTTCTAATTGCTATCAAGTTTTGATGCCTTTTAAAAAATTGAACACACTTGTTAAAATTCACATCCTACCTGGGGGAGTTCAGCTAGGGACCCTCTCTTAATATGCTGTCTTGTCATGCAAGGATTTCATTTCAAGCACTTCCCTGGGGCTGCAGCTTAAAGACAGCGAATTTGATGTTTCCAGAGTCTCTTAAGTCAAATCTTGGAGGAACTCAGTAAAAAGATTGTTATACATCATGCTTCTTTGCCTAGAAGAAAACCAAAGCACTTAAAACACAGGCACACTCTTTTTTCTTTCATTTATTGCTTTAATGGAATAGTAATTTCATCTGTTTTTCAAAACTGCCTCCCCATGCATCTTCTCATAGGTTTCTCATAACCACAATGATTTGTTAATATTCTTACAATAATCACACTACAAAGAAGGGAAATGCAGCTCAAAGACTTGACGTACCTGCCTAGAGAGGCACGACTAACAAATGGTAGGATATGGTCTCCACCTCTGCTCTGTCCAGAAGCCCAGCTCTTGTGTTTTTCTGCAGCACCAAATTGCCTCGCAGGGAGAAGAGAAGCATGTGGGGTTTTCCAATTTCCTTGTTAATTGACTCATATAGAGGGCACTCTATAAATACTTGTTTAATTGCCATGCATTTGGACTAGTTCCCACTGAATATGAGTGCCAGACTTTGGAACTGGCATGGTTTCTCCAGACAAATTTTTATCTCACTGTATTCCTTCTCTCCAAATCCAAACCCTTGTAATAAATGTGGGACATTTGAAAGCCAGCAGCTTTACTTGTTTTTGTTTTTTAAAAAATAGAGTTTAACAGGGGGGCGGAGCAAGATGGCGGAGGAGTAGGAGACCTGGATTTCGTCTGGTCTCAGGAATTCAGCTGGATAGGGATCAAACCATTCTGAACACCTACAAACTCAACAGGAGGTCGAAGAAAAGAAGAGCAACAACTCTCTCATCAGAAAAGCGACCGCTTTCTGGAAGGTAGGACGTGCGGAGAAGTGAATCCGAGGCGATATTCGGGAGGATAGACGGCGGGGGAGGGGCCTCCGGCGGCCGCTTCTGGCAAGTGATAGAGCCGCGGAGCACAAAATCGGAACTTTTAAAAGTCTACTCCGCTGAGGGACGTCACTCTGGTGGCTAAGCGGGGGGTGGAACCCTCCGGGACAGTGTGGTCTCAGGACCCTCGGGGTCACAGAAAGACCGGGGGTGCCTGAGTGCGGCAGAGCTCCCAGGTATCGGAGCAGGGAAGCCGGCTGCAGAGGCGGAGCCCAGGCGCGGGCTCTCAGCTCGGGGTTGCCATAAACCGTGATCCGCGGCACAGTCGGGCCACTGCTCCTCCAGCAGGGACCCAACAAGCGGCAGATCCAAGGAGACTCACCTTCCTCCCCCGGGAGGAGCCGCGCGGGAGTGCGCCGCAGGGATCTGCTGGGTTTGGAGACTCCACCCGGGGTCGGGGGCCAGAGATAGAAGCGCGCGGTCACAGGCCGGGTGAGCACGGAGTGCGGCTGGAGACCGGGGAGATGGGAGTGACTGACGGCTTTTCTCTGGTGGCACACTGAGGAGCGGGGCCCCGAGTTCTCGGCTCCTGTGGGGCAGAGATTGGGAGGCCCCCATTTTCAATCTCATCCTCCAAAGCTGTACGGAAAGCTCACAGGGAACAAAAGCCCCGGAGAGCAAACCCGAGCAGATGACTTAGCCGGGAGGGGGCAAGGGCAGGGCAATTCCGCCTCCAGCAAAGACATTGGAAACCACGGCAACAGGCCCCTCCCCAGAAGATCAGCGAGAACAGCCAGCCAAGACCAAGTTTACCCATCAATGAGAACGGCAGAACTCCTGCTCTAGGGGACTACTGCACATAGAATTCATGGCTTTTTTACCATGATTCTGTAGTCTTTCAAAGTTAATTTTTTTTAACTGTCTTTTTTTCTTTTTTTATTCTTTTTGAATTTTTCTTTTTCCCTTTTTCAACCAACATCTTATCAATCCCTTTTTTTTTAAAAAAAAACATTTTTATTTTTCATTTTTAGAGTCATATTCTATCCCTTCATAGTAGTTACCCATATTTTTGGCTTATATATATAAGTTGTTCTCTCTTTAAAATTTTGAGATAGTTTCTTCTAACAGATCAAAATATACCCTAAATCTCTAGTATATGGTGTTTTCTGTTCCCCTGCCTGATCACATCCTCTCCCTTTTTTTTTCTTTTTTTAAAATCCTCTTCTTTCTTTTTTCAAACAACTTCTTATCAATTCCTTTTATAAAATTTTTTATAATTTCCATCTTTACAGTCATATTCCATCCCTTCATCATATCAACCCTTATTTTTGTACATATATAAGTTTTTCTTTCTTTAAAATTTTGGGAGGCACTTTCTTCTAAAAGACCAAAATACACCCCAAATCTAGTGTGTGGCACTGATCATATTTGATCACATTCTGGTTTTTTTGTTGTTGTTTTGTTTTGTTTGTTTTTGTTTTTATCTTTATCTTTTTCTTTTTTTTCTTTTTCTTTTTTCTCTCTTTCCCTTTATTTTCCCACTGCTTCAGGTTTTTTCTGATTTGTTTAGAGTATATTTTCTGGGGACGTTGTTACTCTGCTAGCATTTTGTTCTCTCATTAATCTATTCTCCTCTGCACAAAATGACAAGACGGAAAAAATCACCTCAACAAAAAGAACAAGAGGTAGTACCGACTGCCAGGGACCTACTCAATACGGACATTAGTACAATGTCAGATCTAGAGTTCAGAATCATCACTTTAAAGATACTAGCTGGGCTTGAAAAAAATATGGAAGTTATTAGAGAAACCCTTTCTGGAGAAGTAAAAGAACTAAAATCCAACCAAGTAGAAATCAAAAAGGCTATTAATGAGGTGCAATCAAAAATGGGGGCGCTAACTGCTAGAATAAATGAGGCAGAAGAGAGAATCAGTAATATAGAAGATGAAATGATGGAAAATAAAGAAGCTGAGAAAAAGAGAGATAAACAACTACTGGATCACGAGGGCAGAATTCGAGAGATAAGCGATACCATAAGACGAAACAACATTAGAATAATTGGGATCCCAGAAGAAGAAGAAAGAGAGAGAGGGGCAGAAGGTATAATGGAGCAAATTATAGCAGAGAACTTCCCTAATTTGGGGAAGGAAACAGGCATGAAAATCCAGGAAGCACAGAGAACCCCTCTCAAAATCAATAAAAATAGGTCAACACCCCGACATCTAATAGTAAAACTTACGAGTCTCATAGACAAAGAGAAAATCCTGAAAGCAGCTCGGGAGAAGAGATATGTAACCTACAAGGGTAGAAACATTAGATTGGCAACAGACCTATCCACAGAGACCTGGCAGGCCAGAAAGGACTGGCAGGATATATTCAGAGCACTAAACGAGAAAAATATGCAGCCACGAATACTATATCCAGCTAGGCTGTCATTGAAAATTGAAGGAGAGATAAAAAGCTTCCAGGACAAACAAAAACTAAAGGAATTTGCAAACACAAAACCAGCCCTACAGGAAATCTTGAAAGGAGTCCTCTAAGCAAAGAGAGACCCCAAAAGCAACATAGACCAGAAAGGAACACAGACAATATACGGTAACAGTCACCTTACAGGCAATACAATGGCACTAAATTCCTATCTTTCAATAGTTACCCTGAATGTAAATGGGCTCAATGCCCCAATCAAAAGACACAGGCTATCAGACTGGATTAAAAAACAAGACCCATCGATATGCTGTCTGCAAGAGACTCATTTTCGACCCAAAGACAGCCCCAGATTGAAAGTGAGGGGGTGGAAAACCATTTACCATGCTAATGGACACCAAAAGAAAGCTGGGGTGGCAATCCTTATATCAGACAAATTAGATTTTAAACCAAAGACTGTAATAAGAGATGAGAAAGGACACTATATCATACTTAAAGGATCTATCCAACAAGAAGATCTAACAATTGTAAATATCTATGCCCCTAACATGGGAGCAGCCAATTATATAAGCCAATTAATAACAAAAGCAAAGAAACACATCGACAACAATACAATAATAGTGGGGGACTTTAACACCCCCCTCACTGAAATGGACAGATCGTCTAAGCAAAAGATCAACAAGGAAATAAAGACTTTAAATGACACACTGGACCAAATGGACTTTACAGACCTATTCAGAACATTCCACCCCAAAGCAACGGAATACACATTCTTCTCTAGTGCCCATGGAACATTCTCCAGAATAGATCACATCCTAGGTCATAAATCAGGTCTCACCCGGTACCAAAAGATTGGAATCATTCCCTGCCTATTTTCAGACCACAATGCTTTGAAACTAGAGCTCAATCACAAGACAAAAGTCAGAAAGAACTCAAATACATGGAGGCTAAAGAGCATCCTACTAAAGAACGAATGGGTCAACCAGGAAATTAAAGAAGAATTAAAAAAATACATGGAAACCAATGAAAATGAAAACACAACTATTCAAAATCTTTGGGATGCAGCAAAGGCAGTCCTAAGAGGAAAGTATATAGCAATACAAGCCTTTCTCAAGAAGCAAGAAAGGTCTCAAGTATACAACCTAACCCTCCACCTAAAGGAGCTGGAGAAAGAACAGCAAATAAAGCCTAAACCCAGCAGGAGAAGAGAAATAATCAAGATCAGAGCAGAAATCAATGAAATAGAAACTAAAAGAACAGTAGAACAGATCAACGAAACTAGGAGCTGGTTCTTTGAAAGAATTAACAAGATTGATAAACCCCTGGCCAGACTTATCAAAAAGAGAAGAGAAATGACCCACATCAACAAAATCATGAATGAAAGAGGAGAGATCACAACCAACACCAAAGAAATACAAACAATTATAAGAACATATTATGAGCAACTCTATGCCAGCAAATTAAATAACCTGGAAGAAATGGATGCATTTCTAGAGATGTACCAACTACCAAAACTGAACCAGGATGAAATAGAAAACCTGAACAGACCTATAACCACTAAGGAAATTGAAGCAGTCATCAAAAATCTCCCAAAAAACAAAAGCCCAGGGCCAGATGGCTTCCCAGGGGAATTCTACCAAACATTTCAAGAAGAATTAATACCTATTCTTCTGAAACTGTTCCAAAAAATAGAAATGGAAGGAAAACTTCCAAACTCATTTTATGAGGCCAGCATTACCTTGATCCCAAAACCAGACAAAGACCCCATCAAAAAGGAGAATTACAGACCAATATCCCTGACGAACATGGATGCAAAAATTCTCACCAAAATACTAGCCAATAGGATCCAACAGTACATTAAAAGGATTATTCACCATGACCAAGTGGGATTTATCCCTGGGCTGCAAGGTTGGTTCAACATCCGCAAATCAATCAATGTGATACAATACATTAACAAAAGAAAGAACAAGAATCATATGATCCTCTCAATAGATGCAGAAAAAGCATTTGACAAAGTACAGCATCATTTCTTGATCAAAACTCTTCAGAGTATAGGCATAGAGGGTACATACCTCAATATCATAAAAGCCATCTATGAAAAACCTACAGCGAATATCATTCTCAATGGGGAAAAACTGAGAGCTTTCCCCCTAAGGTCAGGAACGCGGCAGGGATGTCCACTATCACCACTGCTATTCAACATAGTATTGGAAGTCCTAGCCACAGCAATCAGACAACAAAAAGAAATCAAAGGCATCCAAATTGGCAAGGAAGAAGTCAAACTCTCACTCTTTGCAGATGATATGATACTTTATGTGGAAAACCCCAAAGACTCCACCCCAAAACTGCTAGAACTCATACAGGAATTCAGTCAAGTGGCAGGATATAAAATCAAAGCACAGAAGTCAGTGGCATTCCTATACACCAACAACAAGACAGAAGAAAGAGAAATTAAGGAGTCGATCCCATTTACAATTGCACCCAAAACCATAAGATACCTAGGAATAAATCTAACCAAAGAT
>NC_058404.1:198203513-198205886 GCF_002201575.2 Neomonachus schauinslandi
AGAAGAAAGAGAAATTAAGGAGTCGATCCCATTTACAATTGCACCCAAAACCATAAGATACCTAGGAATAAATCTAACCAAAGAGACAAAGGATCTGTACTCAGAAAACTATAAAATACTCATGAAAGAAATTGAGGAAGACACAAAGAAATGGAAAAACATTCCATGCTCATGGATTGGAAGAACAAATATTGTGAAGATGTCAATGCTACCTAGAGCAATCTACACATTCAATGCAATCCCCATCAAAATACCATCCACTTTTTTCAAAGAAATGGAACAAATAATCCTAAAATTTGTATGGAACCAGAAAAGACCCCGCATAGCCAGAGGAATGTTGAAAAAGAAAAGCAAAGCCGGCGGCATCACAATTCCGGACTTCCAGCTCTATTACAAAGCTGTCATCATCAAGACAGCATGGTACTGGCACAAAAACAGACACATAGATCAATGGAACAGAATAGAGAGCCCAGAAATGGACCCTCAACTCTATGGTCAACTCATCTTTGACAAAGCAGGAAAGAATGTCCAATGGAACAAAGACAGTCTCTTCAACAAATGGTGTTGGGAAAATTGGATAGCCCCATGCAGAAGAATGAAACTGGACCATTTCCTTACACCACACACAAAAATAGACTCCAAATGGTTGAAAGACCTCAATGTGAGACAGGAGTCCATCAAAATCCTAAAGGAGAACACAGGCAGCAACCTCTTTGACCTCAGCCGAAGCAACTTCTTCCTAGAAACATCGCCAAAGGCAAGGGAGGCAAGGGCAAAAATGAACTATTGGGACTTCATCAAGATAAAAAGCTTTTGCAAAGCAAAGGAAACAGTCAACAAAACCAAAAGACAACCAACAGAATGGGAGAAGATATTTGCAAATGACATATCAGATAAAGGGCTAGTATCCAAAATCTATAAAGAACTCATCAAACTCAACACCCAAAGAACAAAGAATCCAATCAAGAAATGGGCAGAAGACATGAAAAGACATTTTTCCAAAGAAGACATCCAAATGGCCAACAGACACATGAAAAAGTGCTCAGTATCGCTCGGCATCAGGGAAATCCAAATCAAAACCTCAATGAGATACCACCTCACACCTGTCAGAATGGCTAAAATTAACAAGTCAGGAAATGACAGATGTTGGCGGGGATGCGGAGAAAGGGGAACCCTCCTACACTGTTGGTGGGAATGCAAGCTGGTGCAGCCACTCTGGAAAACTGTATGGAGGTTCCTCAAAAAGTTGAAAATAGAGCTACCATATGATCCAGCAATTGCACTACTGGGTATTTACCCCAAAGATACAAAAGTAGGGATCCGAAGGGGTACATGCACCCCGATGTTTATAGCAGCAATGTCCACAATAGCCAAACTGTGGAAAGAGCCAAGATGTCCATCAACAGATGAATGGATAAAGAAGATCTGGTATATATATACAATGGAATATTATGCAGCCATCAAAAGGAACGAGATCTTGCCATTTGCAACGATGTGGATGGAACTGGAGGGTATTATGTTGAGTGAAATAAGTCAAACAGAGAAAGACATGTATCATATGATCTCACTGATATGAGGAATTCTTAATCTCAGGAAACAAACTGAGGGTTGCTGGAGTGGGGGGTGGGGTGGGAAGGATGGGGTGACTGGGTGATAGACACTGGGGAGGGTATGTGCTCTGGTAAGCGCTGTGAATTTTGCAAGACTGTTGAATCTCAGATCTGTACCTCTGAAACAAATAACGCAATATATGTTAAGAAAAAAAAAAAAAAAAGAAGAAGAAGGTAGCGGGAGGGGAAGAATGAAGCGGGGGAAATCGGAGGGGTAGACGAACCATGAGAGACGATGGACTCTGAAAAACAAACAGGGTTCTAGAGGGGAGGGGGGTGGGAGGATGGGTTAGCCTGGTGGTGGGTACTGAGGAGGGCACGTTCTGCATGGAGCACTGGGTGTTATGCACAAACAATGAATCATGGAACACTTCATCTAAAACTAATGATGTAATGTATGGGGATTAACATAAGAATAAAAAAAAAATTAATAAAAAAAAAAAAGAGTGATACTAGAATAAAGAATTTTTTAAAAGAAAAAAAAATAGAGTTTAACAAACATGTTCAGTTTTGCATTGCAGGACTGTCATGTTGTGTAGATGCAGAATGCAGTATCAGTGCACATTCTAGGACTGGCTTCCAACTGCTGGGTTCATTTGAATTATTGTTTGTACAAGTATGTATCTCATTTTTTTATTTTCAGTACAGGACAGTGGAGGAACTCCCAGGAAACAAGTCCATTTCCAAGAAAGAAAGAGAGAGAGAGAGAAAGAAAGGAAAGAAAGAAAGAAAGAAAGAAAGAAAGAAAGAAAGAAAGAAAGAA